>NC_069504.1:952705218-953005218 GCF_027579735.1 Bombina bombina
AGTTAAGAGCTTTCTGGGCTAACGCCGGTTTCTAAAGCTCTTAACTACTGTACTCTAAAGTACACTAACCCCCATAAACTACCTATGTACCCCTAAACCGAGGTCCCCCCACATCGCCGACACTCGAATAAATTTTTTTAACCCCTAATCTGCCGACCGCCACCTACGTTATCCTTATGTACCCCTAATCTGCTCCCCCTAACACCGCCGACCCCTGTATTATATTTATTAACCCCTAATCTGCCCCCCTCAACGTCGCCTCCACCTGCCTACACTTATTAACCCCTAATCTGCTGACCGCAAAGCGCCGCCACCTACGTTATCCTTATGTACCCCTAATCTGCTGCCCCTAACACCACCGACCCCTATATTATATTTATTAACCCCTAATCTGCCCCCCTCAACGTCGCCTCCACCTGCCTACACTTATTAACCCCTAATCTGCCGACCGGACCTGAGCGCTACTATAATAAAGTTATTAACCCCTAATCCGCCTCACTAACCCTATAATAAATAGTATTAACCCCTAATCTGCCCTCCCTAACATCGCCGACACCTAACTTCAATTATTAACCCCTAATCTGCCGACTGGAGCTCACCGCTACTCTAATAAATGTATTAACCCCTAAAGCTAAGTCTAACCCTAACACTAACACCCCCCTAAGTTAAATATAATTTACATCTAACGAAATTAATTATCTCTTATTAAATAAATTATTCCTATTTAAAGCTAAATACTTACCTGTAAAATAAATCCTAATATAGCTACAATATAAATTATAATTATATTATAGCTATTTTAGGATTAATATTTATTTGACAGGCAACTTTGTAATTATTTTAACCAGGTACAATAGCTATTAAATAGTTAAGAACTATTTAATAGCTACCTAGTTAAAATAATTACAAAATTAACTGTAAAATAAATCCTAACCTAAGTTACAATTAAACCTAACACTACACTATCAATAAATAAATTAAATACAATTCCTACAAATAACTACAATGAAATAAACTAACTAAAGTACAAAAAATAAAAAAGAACTAAGTTACAAAAAATAAAAAAATATTTACAAACATAAGAAAAATATTACAACAATTTTAAACTAATTATACCTACTCTAAGCCCCCTAATAAAACAACAAAGACCCCCAAAATAAAAAAATGCCCTACCCTATTCTAAATTACTAAAGTTCAAAGCTCTTTAACCTTACCAGCCCTGAACAGGGCCCTTTGCGGGGCATGCCCCAAAGAATTCAGCTCTTTTGCCTGTAAAAAAAAACATACAATCCCCCCCCCCAACATTACAACCCACCACCCACATACCCCTAATCTAACCCAAACCCCCCTTAAATAAACCTAACACTAAGCCCCTGAAGATCTTCCTACCTTATCTTCACCCTGCCAGGTTCACCGATCCGTCCTGAAGAGCTCCTCCGATGTCCTGATCCAAGCCCAAGCGGGGGGCTGAAGAGGTCCATGATCCGGCTGAAGTCTTCATCCAAGCGGGAGCTGAAGAGGTCCATGATCCGGATGAAGTCTTCATCCAAGCGGGAGCTGAAGAGGTCCATGATCCGGATGAAGTCTTCTATCAACTGCATCTTCAATCTTCTTTCTTCCGGATCCATCTTGCAGACCTCTGACGCGGAACATCCTCTTCTCCCGACACCTACTAGCCGAATGACGGTTCCTTTAAGGGACGTCATCCAAGATGGCGTCCCTCGAATTCCGATTGGCTGATAGGATTCTATCAGCCAATCGGAATTAAGGTAGGAATATTCTGATTGGCTGATGGAATCAGCCAATCAGAATCAAGTTCAATCCGATTGGCTGATCCAATCAGCCAATCAGATTGAGCTCGCATTCTATTGGCTGATCGGAACAGCCAATAGAATGCAAGCTCAATCTGATTGGCTGATTGGATCAGCCAATCGGATTGAACTTGATTCTGATTGGCTGATTCCATCAGCCAATCAGAATATTCCTACCTTAATTCCGATTGGCTGATAGAATCCTATCAGCCAATCGGAATTCGAGGGACGCCATCTTGGATGACGTCCCTTAAAGGAACCGTCATTCGGCTAGTAGGCGTCGGGAGAAGAGGATGTTCCGCGTCGGAGGTCTGCAAGATGGATCCGGAAGAAAGAAGATTGAAGATGCAGTTGATAGAAGACTTCATCCGGATCATGGACCTCTTCAGCTCCCGCTTGGATGAAGACTTCATCCGGATCATGGACCTCTTCAGCTCCCGCTTGGATGAAGACTTCATCCGGATCATGGACCTCTTCAGCTCCCGCTTGGATGAAGACTTCAGCCGGATCATGGACCTCTTCAGCCCCCCCGCTTGGGCTTGGATCAGGACATCGGAGGAGCTCTTCAGGACGGATCGGTGAACCTGGCAGGGTGAAGATAAGGTAGGAAGATCTTCAGGGGCTTAGTGTTAGGTTTATTTAAGGGGGGTTTGGGTTAGATTAGGGGTATGTGGGTGGTGGGTTGTAATGTTGGGGGGGGATTGTATGTTTTTTTTTACAGGCAAAAGAGCTGAATTCTTTGGGGCATGCCCCGCAAAGGGCCCTATTCAGGGCTGGTAAGGTTAAAGAGCTTTGAACTTTAGTAATTTAGAATAGGGTAGGGCATTTTTTTATTTTGGGGGGCTTTGTTATTTTATTAGGGGGCTTAGAGTAGGTGTAATTAGTTTAAAATTGTTGTAATATTTTTTTTATGTTTGTAAATATTTTTTTATTTTTTGTACTTTAGCTAGTTTATTTAATTGTATTTATTTGTAGGAATTGTATTTAATTAATTTATTGATAGTGTAGTGTTAGGTTAATTGTAGGTAGATGTAGGTAGTTTATTTAATTAATTTATTGATAGTGTAGTGTTAGGTTTAATTGTAACTTAGGTTAGTATTTATTTTACAGGTAATTTTGTAATTATTTTAACTATTTTAGCTATTAAATAGTTTTTAACTATTTAATAGCTATTGTACCTGGCTAAAATAAATACAAAGTTACCTGTAAAATAAATATAAATCCTAAAATAGCTATAATATAATTATAATTTATATTGTAGCTATATAAGGATTTATTTTACAGGTAAGTATTTATCTTTAAATAGGAATCATTTATTTAATAAGAGTTAATTAATTTCGTTAGATGTAAATTATATTTAACTTAGGGGGGTGTTAGTGTTAGGGTTAGACTTAGCTTTAGGGGTTAATACATTTATTAGAATAGCGGTGAGCTCCAGTCGGCAGATTAGGGGTTAATAATTGAAGTTAGGTGTCGGCGATGTTAGGGAGGGCAGATTAGGGGTTAATACTATTTATTATAGGGTTAGTGAGGCGGATTAGGGGTTAATAACTTTATTATAGTAGCGCTCAGGTACAGTCGGCAGATTAGGGGTTAATAAGTGTAGGCAGGTGGAGGCGACGTTGTGGGGGGCAGATTAGGGGTTAATAAATATAATATAGGGGTCGGCGATGTTAGGGCAGCAGATTAGGGGTACATAGGGATAATGTAAGTAGCGGTGGTTTACGGAGCGGCAGATTAGGGGTTAATAATAATATGCAGGGGTCAGCGATAGCGGGGGCGGTAGATTAGGGGTTAATAAGTGTAAGGTTAGGGGTGTTTAGACTCGGGGTACATGTTAGAGTGTTAAGTGCAGACGTTGGAAGGGTTACCGCATAGCAAACAATGGGGCTGCGTTAGGAGCTGAACGCGGCTTTTTTGCAGGTGTTTGGTTTTTTTCAGCTCAAACAGCTCCATTGTTTCCTATGGGGGAATCGTGCACGAGCACGTTTTTGAGGCTGGCCGCTTGCGTAAGCAACTCTGGTATCGAGAGTTGAAGCTGCGTTAAAAATGCTCTACGCTCCTTTTTTGGAGCCTAACGCAGCCTTTATGTGGACTCTCAATACCAGAGTTATTTTTATGGTGCGTCCAGAAAAAAGCCGGCGTTAGTTTTTCGGGTCGTTACCGACAAAACTCCAAATCTAGCCGACTGTGTGGAATGTAGAATTACACTATTTCTAGGGCAGTGGAAAAAACACAGGGAAATTTGGAGTTAAATAGGGATATCAAATAATGAAAGGCCATTGCAAAGTTTGATTTTCACAACACATTTGCCATTAAGTATAAAAAAAATTAAAAAAAAATTTGCAGTATATTTTCATTACTTGATTTCCCTATTTTCCTCTAATTTTTCCTGTTTTTTTCCACTGCCCTAGAAATACTGGAATGCATTGGCAGATGTGGGGATACAGGAAAAATTGGAGGGAAATAAAAAAGTGAAAATACATTGCAAAGATTTTCGGCAGCTTTCTTTGGCTGTCTGCCCAGAGCACAATTGCAACAAAATGTAGCCAATTACCATTCACTCCTCTCCGGTCCCTGCTCTGTGGCTTTATTTAAAAAATAATCTCAAGAAGACACAGAGCCTGCCTGACTTCCAGCCTGCCTGCTTCCTTGTCAATGTAGCAGGTATGCTGGGTTGTATTTGGGGGCAGCTTGGGGGTATTTTCGGGACTTAGACACCATCTAATCAGACTGTTTACATTTGTTGCGTCTGCTGCGATCAATACTATTACTAGTATTGATCGCAGCAGACGCAACAAATGTAAACAGTGTGATTAGATGGTGCTGTAAAGTCTAGAGAGGTGAGTGAGAGAGTTCTCCTGTCAGTGCGCCCTGTGTGTGAGGTCCCTGCTTCAGCCCTTGCATATATTCATCCTTCCTCTGATTTATTTTAAAAATCCTTTCATTGGGCAGGAGGTTACCACCACTGCTAGTAGTGTAATGATACCGCACTGCAGCCCGTCCTGTTTGTTTCCAAAGTAGCCAGTTTCATACCGCACTGTGCACAAATAGAGTTCCTATTCCAATGCCTTATTTGTGCACAGTGCGGTATGTGTCAGAGCTCTGTGTCAGGTGTGCTCTTCTGCCTCTACACTCAGGCAGCTCTGTGACAGGCGCTCTTCCGCTTCTACACGCAGGCGCTCTTCTGCTTCTGTGGACAGTGCACATCCTTTTATGTGCACTGCTCCACCAAAGAAGCACAATGCCGATGTGCACCACTTCCGGTTGTGGCTGCGCAGTGAATGAAAAATGCATATACGTATATGCATTTTTCATTCGCAAATGACGCACACGTGATAAAGAGGACAGGGAAAGGGGCCAGAAATGTAAAACAATAATTTGAGGGGGAAAAATGAAATAAAAATACTAAGTTATTGTTAGAAACATTTAATATTGCAAAAGGAATGTTTTTATTATGGTTCTGTACAGTGTTGACTGGTCCTTTAAACTTTAATTTGTTCCCAATGATCCATTTGTCCTGCTGGAGTGCATTAAATTGTTTACAAATAGTTCCTTTACATTTATATCAGACATTAAAATAGCTAATTTAGCCTGTGGTATCCCTACCTATACTGAAAGTTTCTGTACTTGAGTATAGGCTATAAAAAAGTTGTGTAAACATAGCTAGCAGAATAAATTACACTCCAAGTTAGACATAGGTGAGATGGTAGGCAAGATAAGTAATAAAATGTCAATTTCCAATGGTTCTTTCTAAGGCCCTGATGTTTGAAACATCACCAAACCGATGGGAAAATTGCATTTTGGCCTCGTCAGGCTCGCCACACCTCTATCTGGAGATATATTCGAATAAAAGGAGTGGACGCACAAAGTGCCGGTGAGTAGTGATGTGTCTCACAAAGGAGATAATGACGAGTGCTACGTCAGCAAAACAGTCAGCAATTTCTGCAGGCGGGCCATATTTGAAGTGTTCCTACACGGCGCAGACTGTGTGCTCACTGAAGCCAAAAACTGTTTCTGTGTCGGAACACTTTAAATAATGCCTGTGTGACCTTACATTTCCTAAACCTACATTCCCTGTCTCACACTGGAAACTCTCGCCATTGAAAAGGTGTCAAGACAAACATGGCTGACACCCTACTTGTAAACCTGCACTTCAGAGATTGGAATATATTGCACTGCTGGCAATGTAGCCCAATCAAAGTGCAGGTTACTCCCCTAGAACACCTGGCTAACTGCTACAGAACACCTATACCTAAATCATATTTTAGGTATATTCTCATGGAACGCCCAGCTAACTCCCACAGACCGCCTACAACTATGTCATGTCTTCCCTATACACCCCCTGGAACACTCAGCTAACTTCTACAGAACGCCTACACCTACATCATGCCTGCAATCTACCTGACTAATAAAGTATACCAAAAAACTCCCTATTCTAGCTAATGATATGCATTGTCATGTATAATGCATATTTTTTTAAGTATTGTTTATAATTTAAAATGTAATTATGTTTTCATGTACATTTTATTATTTTAGAACAGTGATAAACAAAGTTCTTAGGAGAAATGTGAGTCCTGCTAGCTTCAATATAATCATTCCAATTATACAAAAATCAATACAATGAGGCCTATTTATCAAGCTGTCAACCGCAAATACGCTGAGGATTCGCCTTATTTATAAATGCCTACAGCCCGGCAAATGTAGAAATCTGTGACGTAACATACGATCTGCCAGTCTCAGTCTGACACAGATCGATGCTTACGTCACTATAGATGTTCCGAATGCAAATTCGGCACTATCTGACTACTTTTGCTAGTTATCAAATATCTACCAGGTACACTCGCCACTATTCCGACCCAGCATACCTGGTTTTCAATCCGCCGCCCTGGAGGCGGAGGATGCCATAGGAATCAATGGGAGTCTGAAAGCAGCGAAAGCTTACGTTCGCCGCTGCCCGATATCCTATTGATTCCTATGGGAGAATAAAAGTTATGTTTACACCCTAACATGTACCCCAAGTCTAAACACCCCTAATCTGACGCCCCATACACCATTGCCACCTACATTATACTTATTAACCCCTAATCTGCCGCTCCCAATACCACTGCCACCTACTTAAGGGGCTTGATGCGCTCATACGAACCTCTTGAATAACGGCATCAAAGTTGAACTTGCATAAAAGATTAACAGCTATACTACGCTGTTTGTCGGCTGTAGCCAATGAGGAACTTCAACGTAATGAAAACAAAACGAGCCTCCAAGTCATGTGTTTAGAACAACCAATAAATAGACACACCAGCTGCAGTGACGTCAAACCCAGAAGAAGCTCCGAGCGGCCAAGAGAGCGGAGCGAAACGCGCACAGGGACGCGTTGGTAGGTCGCTACCTCACATTATTGCCCGCTACTGGGAAGGCCCACCTAATGCATGCAAAGGTCCATGGGATCATGTGAAAACAACAATTGCCATCTACGCACTACACGGACGGATGAGGATTACTCTGCTTTGTGACAAAGTATGCCGCTCGATGTGGCTGGTATGTGATTACCTGTCTGTGTTTCTTTACTCTGCTTACCAAGCATTTTTGGGTACTGCAAGTGACTTTAGATTTGCTGTGGCTCATTTTCACTGTGAGAAAGTGTGTACCAGTGAGATTTATGCACCACTCTGATACCAACTACTCACATAGCAAGTGTGTTTGGCTGGGACTGTGTTTTACAAGCTTACCACACTAACAAACCTTTTCTGCAAGCATTTGAAAAATGTGCTAAACTCTGCTCTACTGCATCCTGTTAACGCAACTGTTTGGATTAATATACTGCCTGGCATTTACATCTTGTGCTTCTTGTGATCTACAGTCTCTGGACTTATCATGTGGTGCACCACGCTAATATCCTTTGCTTTTGCTGCATACTGGGGTACCCTTTTATGATGTATGAATGTGTGTGTATGAATGTATGACTTTTTGAGTGTATATTTATGTATATTTACTTGTGAATTATATATATAAAATATATCTTGTTGCACTGAAATTACTGGTCTTTGTTCCTATATGTGCTTTTTATCCTAGACTTTGGGATTGCACTTATTCGTGCAATCTTCTTTCTTTTTTTTCTGTTTTTTGAACACATAGCTTTCTAGGTTGCACTATAGATAAATTTATGATCTCAGAGCTGAGCTTTACTAAATATTTTTCTGTGTGTTTGTTTACATAAAGTTTTAACCCCTATCCCGCCGCTCCCGGACCCCACCGCAACTAAATAAATGTATTAACCCCTAAAACCCTGGCCTCCCACATCACTAGCACTTACTAAACCTATTAACCCCTAAACCGCCAGCCCCCCACATCGCCATAAACTAAATTAAACTATTAACCCCTAAACCTAACAACCCGCTAACTTTGTATGAAATATTAACTCATCCTTATCTTATAATAAATTTAAACTTACCTTTAGATTTAAATTAAACTATAATAAACTACTAATTAATCTACCCTAACTATTAGACTAAAATTACATTAAACTATATTAAACTAATAATTAATCTACCCTAACTATTAGACTAAATTACATTAAACTACAAATTCAATGAACTATTTAAACACCTAACCCTACTCAAATAATTTAAAGCTACACTAAAAAATTACTAAGTTACAAAAAACTAACAACTAAGTTACAAAAAAAAATAAACACTAAGTTACAAAAAATAAAAAAGAAATGATCAAAGATTTTAACTAATTACACCTAATCTAAGGGTCCTATGAAAATGAAAAATCCCCCCCAAAATAAAAAAAACCCTAACCTATAATAAACTACAAATAGCCCTTAAAAGGGCCTTTTGCAGGGCATTGCTCCAAAGAAATCAGCTCTTTTACCTGTTAATAAAAAATACAAATACCCCCCAACAGTAAAACCTACCACCCACACAACCAACCCCCCCAAATAAAAACCTAACTAAAAAAACCTAAGCTCCCCATTGCCCTGAAAAGGGCATTTGGATAGGCATTGCCCTTAAAAGGGCATTTAGCTCTATTGCAGCCCAAACCCTAATCTAAAACTAAAACCCACCCAATAAACCCTTAAAAAATCCTAACACTAACCCCTGAAGATTCACTTACAGTTTTGAAGATCCGACATCCATCCTCCAAGAAGCCGGCAGAAGTCTTCATCCAAGCGGCCGAAGTCTTCATCCAAGCCCGCAGAAGTCTTCACCCAGATGGCATCTTCTATCTTCATCCATTCGGCGCAGAGCGGCTCCATCTTCAAGACATCCGACGCGGAGCATCATCTTCGTTCAGCGTCTTCTTCTTCCCGAATGAAGGTTCCTTTAAATGACGTCATCCAAGATGGCGTCCTTAGATTCTGATTGGCTGATAGAATTCTATCAGCCAATCGGAATTAAGGTTGAAAAAATCCTATTGGCTGTTCCAATCAGCCAATAGGATTGAGCTTTCATCCTATTGGCTGATCCAATCAGCTAATAGGATTGAGCTTGCATTCTATTGGCTGATTGGATCAGCCAATAGCATGAAAGCTCAATCCTATTGGCTGATTGCAACAGCCAATAGGATTTTTTCAACCTTATTTCCGATTGGCTGATAGAATTATATCAGCCAATCGGAATCTAAGGGATGCCATCTTGGATGACGTCATTTAAAGGAACCTTCATTCAGGAAGAAGACGTCGAACGAAGAGGATGCTCCTCTTCAGATGTCTTGAAGATGGAGCCGCTCCACGCCAGATGGATGAAGATAGAAGATGCCGTCTGGATGAAGACTTCTGCGGGCTTGGATGAAGACTTCGGCCGCTTGGATGAAGACTTCTGCCGGCTTCTTGGAGGATGGATGTCGGATCTTCAAAACTGTAAGTGAATCTTCAGGGGTTAGTGTCAGGATTTTTTAAGGGTTTATTGGGTGGGTTTTAGTTTTAGATTAGGGTTTGGGCTGCAATAGAGCTAAATGCCCTTTTAAGGGCAATGCCCACCCAAATGCCCTTTTCAGGGCAATGGGGAGCTTAGGTTTTTTTAGTTAGGTTTTTATTTGGGGGGTTGGTTGTGTGGGTGGTAGGTTTTACTGTTGGGGGTATTTGTATTTTTTATTTACAGGTAAAAGAGCTGATTTCTTTGGGGCAATGCCCCGCAAAAGGCCCTTTTAAGGGCTATTTGTAGTTTGTTGTAGGTTAGGGGGGGGGTTTATTTGGGGGGGCTTTTTTATTTTCATAGGGCCATTAGATTAGGTGTAATTAGTTTAAATCTTTGATCATTTCTTTTTTATTTTTTTGTAACTTAGTGGGGGGGTTTTGTAACTTAGTGTTTGTTATTTTTTGTAACTTAGTTGTTAGTTTTTGTAACTTTCAAACATGAGGGTCTAAGTATTGGGATTTGGTATACAAACAGAAATAAGCATTTGTGCATAGAGAAAGTGATAACATAAGAAGATCTGCACGCTCAGTGGTGTCAAAGAACAAAACCAGCTTTTTTATATACAAAATCAAAGCTAAAGAAACAATTTCTCATACATTTATACCCTACTGCTGGTATAAAAAGTAAATGGAAACACATTAAGGGAAAAACTATTTTACAGTATCCTGCCTGATTGCTCACTGGCTGATAAGCAGAACTCCCACTGCTTTATTGGTGGACAGTGACAGGATTCACAAGAATATACACAATGATTTTCTCAATACAGGAACATCCATTTTACAAAAAAATGTACAGGGTAATAAATTATAAAATGTATTCATTTCAACAAATCAGAAACAAAAATACTTTTGTGTCTCTTTAATTTGCAGGAACGCTAAAGCAGCTACTTGAAAGATCTAAACTAAGATTACTATGCAGAGTGCTTATTTTTTATTATAAAAAGCTTCTGAAATGTTTAAACATTGCTCTTTAAGATGCATGAATCAAACATTTTGTATAAGCGATTTTGAAATCTGTTACCAATAAAAAAGAGAAACAACATAAAGAAGTGTAGAGAAAGCTATATTAAATCAATATTAAATTAAAAAGATTACAGGAACACAATAAATTCTAAACAAATGATGAGCACGTACATTTAAATAGACTAATAAAACCGATAAACACAGTAAAACTAAAATGACATAAATGGCATATAAATAGTTTAGCATATAGCCTACAAATAACATGTTTATTAAAGGTACAAGAGGCCTGAACATTACAATAGACTGCATAGAAGACAGAAAATCAGCTCTCTGCTAGTTTAGTGTCCCTTAAAGGAACATAAAATCCAAATAATTTCTTTCATAATTCAGAAACAGTGTAACATTTTAAAACAACTGTCCAATTTACTTCTATTAAATTACTTAGTTATCTTGGTATCCTTTGTTAAAAAGCAGGTAGGAAGGTGTTGGAGCGTGCACGTAGCTGGTGCAATATATGGCAGCAGTTTTATAACTATCTTATACATTTGCGAAAAACATTAGGTAACAGTAGTGTTTCTTGTCATGTACTGATCCAGAAATGTGCACCCTACCTACGTAGGTATCTCTTCAACAAGAATACTATGAGAACAAAGTAAACTGATAATAGAAGTAAATGTAACCTTTTTTTTTAAATTGTATCCTCTGTCTGAATCATGAAAGAAAAATTTTGGGTTTCATGTCTCTTTAAAGCACGTGGGTACTTTTTAGACATGTGCACGGGCAATTCAGTTCATCCAAAAGATTTGTTTTATTCGGGCGGCAGGATTTTTTTTTTGTGGTCGCTTTTGGTCCGTCTGAATATTCGGATAAGAATTTGAAACAAAATTTGTTCAATTGTATTCTGGCCAAGGTGTATTCAACAAAACATTAATTTTAGTAACAAACTTACACTGCTAGGAATTGACAACAATTGAACGATTCAGTGCTAACTAGGAAATGAGAACGTACAGGAACTAGAACAATTTTTACAAACATTACAATGAAATTAAGCATTTGATAATTACAGTAACATCAATTATTCACTAGTACTACCTTTTCCCACCAATGTATTGTCTCATGTGCTTAGAGCCCCCTGGACACTGGACACAGTTTCCAGCAGTTCCCTGAGGATTAGGCATTGACAGGGCAGGAAAGGCAGAAGCAGGAAAGGCAGGAGCAGGCAGCAGAGTTACTGAACTAGGTAGGCCTCACAGTACATAAACCTCTAAAATACACCTCCAAAAAAGGAGGAGGACAAAAAAACTTGCCTAGAATCCCTTGAACATAGCGGCCAGCAGTTCCCTAAGTCTTAGGCATTGACAATGATGACCAACCGCCACAGAGCAGGAAGGGCAGGAGAAGCAACAGCAAGCAGCAGAGCTACTGAACTAGGCAGGTCTCTGGTATACAGACCCCAAAATACATCTCCAAGGGAGAAGGATAAACATGTGTTTAGAGACCCTTGGACATAGTGTCGTTATTTCAACTGATGATGACCACCTCAGAGCAGGAAGGGCAGTAGCAAGAGAGACAGCAGCAGGCAGCAGAGTAACTGAACTAGGTAAGCCTCCGGTACACAAACACCAAAAATACACCTCCAAGGGAGGAGAACAAACACAAGCTTAGAGACCCTTAGACACAGTGGCAAACAGTTTGCTATGATTTTTTACTTTAATTGATGATGACCACCATAGACCAGGAACGGTAGGAGATGCAGCAGCAGTTACTGAACTAAGTAGGCTTCTGGTACACAAACTACAAAAATACACCTACAAGGGAGGAGGACAAACACTAGCTTAGAGATCCTTGGACATAGTGGAGAACAGTTTGCAACAATTTTTTACTTTAACTGATGATGAACAGAACAGAGCAAGAAGGGCAGGAGCATGAGTGGCAGGAGCAGCAGGCAGCAGATTTACTAAACTTGGTAGACCTCACAGTGCATGAACCTAAAAAATACACCTCCAAGGGAGGAGGATGACAAACACACGTCTAGATTTCCTTGGACACAGCAACCAGCAGTTTCCTGAGGATTTGACATTGATTGATGATGACCACCACAGAGCAGGAAGGGCAGAAGCATGGCTGACAGCAGAAGCATGCAGCAGAATTACTGAACTAGGTAAGCCTCACGGTACATAAACTTCAAAAATACACCTCCAAGGGAGGAGGACAAACATGTGCCTAGAGCCCATAAGACACAACAGCCAGCAATTACCTAAGGATTTGGCATTGACGGGTGATGACCACCACAGACCAGGAAGGGTAGGAGCAACAGACTTACTGAAGTACAAAGGCATCACAGTACATAAACCTCAAAAATACTCCTCCAAGGGAGGAGGAGGACCAACACATGCATAGAGCCTATTGGACTCAACGGCCAGCAGTTCCCTGAGGATTAGGCACTGATGGATGATGACCACTACAGAGCAGGATGGGCAGAAGTAGGCGTGTCAGCAGCAGCAGGCTGCAGACTTACTGAAGTAGGTAGGCCTCACAGTACATAAACCTCAAAAATACACCTCCAAAGGAGGAGGAGGACAAAAACATGCCAATAGCACCTTGGACACAAAGGCCAGCAGTTCCCTGAGGATTTGGTGTTGACGAATGATGATCACCAAAGAGAAGGAAGGGCAGGAGCAGGAGTGTCAGCAGCAGGCAGCAGACTTACTGAACTAGCTAGCCCTCACATTAAATAAATAGAAAAAAATGGATGTTCAAAAGAATAGCGAGAAACATATTGGATTCATACCCTGGGTACTATGGGACCCAGGGGTATGAATAGAGAGATTGACCTTGCCACATTTTAAGGCGGGAAGTTGCTTCATATATGCGTGGTTTGTTGGAAATTGTATTAGAAAGAATAAGATAGTAATTTCTGCAGTGGACTGATGTATGCATATAAGTTATAAACAATTGTAAAGGTGAGAACCCGTTGTATAATTAATATCGGTGATGAGAAGATTAGAAGTTCTTTTCATCTCCATTTGAGAATTGTTTTTCATGTGTTGATTGTTTTTAAAATAAACTGAATGTTTTTATTATAATCTTTTTCAAATATGTTTTATTAGTATAAATTATATATGAGGTATTTTATATTTTTCATTTTCAATATTAGCATTAACATTTACTTTTTTGCATATTGTTTTTAATTGTTAGGTCTACTGTGCATAGGTGCATGTTCAATTTGTAGCCGTATGCACATGCAGGAATTTTATATGAAATATGTATTCATGCTTTGATAGAAATGAAACAGAATTAAAAGGGTTAACTTGCATGAGTAGATAAAAGGGAGTGGAAAGAGATAGTGGGCATGACTCCTAAAATGTAGCTATCTCACTGCCCAGTACTCCACCAGGAACCACTTCACGATTTTCCTGTAAGGCATCCTTCTTGCACAATAGGTGAGTAAACAAGGGTATAACTTTACCCAGACTGGTAGTGTTTTGGCTCAAGTTCTCTGTGACACTCCTAAACAGCTTTAGGACTGCCACTAACTCACCAAACATAGCCCACTTATCTCTGCCTAATGGACTCCTGATGCCAATGTATTGATTGGAAGCAATAACATGGATAGCCCTCTGCTCCACCAAAATACTTTCCAGAATATTCCATTTCCACCTAGTAGTTATGTCTTGCTTAAGATGGGCTGCTTAAGGCGCTGACTGGCTTCGCCAAATTGGCTGCTCCATCAGTGATTGCAAAGCCCAATTCCATCTTGGTGCTTGCCCGCTCTCCAACCCATAGCACCATCATCCTAAGAGCCTGCAATATATTGTCAGCGGTATGCCACTCATCCTGCACTTCAGCATGAAGGGGGAATGATCAGTAGCCCTGCTGATCTACTAACTGGCTCCTACCCTGACCTGGCTGCCTGTCGCTACACCACCACTACCTTCATCACACACCCTGAGATGCAACCAGTGTGTCATCATGGAGAGGAAGGCATGATAGTCACTAGGAGAACTGAGTAGGTAAAGTGCACCAACTGTCCAGCCGCCTACGCCAACTCCTCCTCTAACAGTGCAACCCAGGAATAGTAGAGTGAGGGGACTATACTCCTGTTGAAAGTGCTACATGAAGGGAGGTGGTAGTGGGGAGCAACTACTTCCATCAACTGCTTGAAAGGCTCCCCTTCAAGCATGACGAAGGACACACCACTTACAGCTATCAGCTGATCTATCAGACAGGTTAATTTTTTCAACTGCTGCCTGGAAACCCCCCGAAATCCTTTAGTGTGGGCTGAACACGTTGCTGTGATGTTGAAGGTTGTTCCTCACTCTGCTGACTGCCATCAATACTATGTCCCCTGTCCTGACTAATGTTAGTAGTGCTGCTCCTAGTAGATGGCATTGCCAGCTGTGATAAGGAGAATGTGCTGTTGCTGTTGTTGCTAGCCCTGTCTTCTTCCCTCAATAACACAGCCTAGTGGTGAATGCAAAGATGTTGGTTGTTCCCAGAGCTGGTGAGATGACCCAACACTCTCCCATGGCTAACATATTTGCCGCACAATTTGAACTTAGGAAAATGAACAAAGTGGTGGCATACCTTTGAAATACATGTAGCAGTTGATGCCCCTGCCCCTTCTATCACTGTTGAGGTCTCCCTGCTGGTGGTTTTAGATGTGGCACCACTAATTCTCTCTGCCCTCCCTGGAACATCTTTTCCTCTCTTAATAGTGTTGGTGACAAAGAAGGAACTGCCAGTGATTCTAGTACTGACAGAGATTGCATAGTGCTTATGGAGAGAGAGAGAATATAGAGAATACTGCTGGCCTAAAAGCAGGAGAAACTTGTGCTGCTGCCCACCATGCACGGACTGAGTGGTGGAATCTCTTACTCCTCCACATTCTCCTCAGGCTCATAATCAAGTTCCTTCTGGTCCAAAGTAAAAGCTATAGCAGGGATGCTGGGAGATGTAGTAATATCATCATAAGGAAAACTGCTAAATTCTTCCCTCTTCTCCCTGACTGCTTGGCACAATGAGATAATCTACAATCTAAACCCACCCAGTGATGCAATAAAACATGGAGGGAATCAGGAGAGTGGCAGGACTGTCAGTGTTAGAACTGATGGTGGCACTTGGGCAACCCCTAGTGCAGGTAGTTTTGGGAGTAGACTGTCTAAAGAGCTGACATTTACACAGAGGCCTCTGGGTAACCTCTGGGTCCTAACTTGATAAATAATGGGTATGAATCCCATACATTAGAGATCAATTTGTGCAATATTTGGTCTTAAGCAATATAAATTCTACTTAGATCTATTAAGATTAAATTTCAAACTGTCTTAAGCCTGTTAGGACATCAGTGTAATTTGAATTTGTGACTTACCAATTTTAATTAAGAATACCCAAACACAGGTCAAACACATACATTTCTGCCATGATACTTAAAAAAAATTCAAATGGCACTGCTAGATCGCATCTAAATTCTACTGTGAATAAGGATGCTGAAGATCTTCAGCAGATACGTTTCCCATGATGACGTCAGGCAAGAGGGAGTGGTTATGATACATACGCTATAAAATGCGACCCTAGATGCGGCGTACGCACCCTTTGATAAAGCCGGCCACCGCAAAACATGTTAGGTTTTTTGTTAGGGAATTGGTGAGGAGTTAATAGTAACTCCTGTATTTTAATCTGCATAGGATGGGGTTTGTTTGTTAAAGCATGCAATAAGAGCGCTTATTAAATATTTAAAGTGGAGGTCTATGCCGTTTACCTAAAGATAATTTAGCTTATTGTGGACGTAGTATTACCGTGTTACCAGCTGCACTATCCAGCATCTGCATAGAATAAACTATAGCACTAACAGTATAGGCCATTAGGAATTCTTATAATGGCTATTAAGACTATGATACTTACAGTATAATTATAAGATACCTACACTTCTTATTTTTATGAGGTTAAATAATAGTATCTGTTACAATCATTTTTAGTAACAAGCGATTAGCAACTCACTTAATTCAGATACATTTGTATAAAGCAGCTGGATCATACACTGAAAGCTACAATACTTAGGGGTCAATTTATCAAGCTCCGTACTGAGCTTGATGCCCCATGAAGGCTCGCCGGAAACAGACGTTATGAAGATGCTAGCGGCTGATTGGCTACAAAAACTGCTGGTGCAATGATAAATGCAGACAATGTATTTTGTCGGCATTTATCGATGTGCAGCGGACATGATACGCTACATTGTATCATGTCCGCTCGCACATTAATAAATTGACCCCTTAGAGTGAACCTTGCATAGAAAACAGACCTGTATTAAAATACCATCTTTGGTGTTTTCACAGCCAATTATCAGCCATAGGCAAATATACTCTTTGTATATAACCAAGTCCTTCTACTCTATGCAAGTTTATCTCGAGTCACATGCTGAGTGGTTTATATACAGTATAAGCACATTTATCTTCTAGCTTAGCTATCCCCACCTTGTAATAAAGCTTTACTTAGGCTCTGTATACATTGCATCCAATCAGTCCCTCCTATGTGTGTTTTTAATATATGTTTTTCCCTGTTTTAATTTTATTTTTTGGTTGTATCTAATAAAAGCTAAGTTTTAATCATCTTTCAGCCACCCTCAATACAAGTGTTGATACTAGTACTTTCCATTTCTATATATTCTATACGTACTCATGAATGCTAATAAGTGTATTCTTTTCTAGGGGTTCTCTACCCCTTTTGTTTTATATATATATATAAGTGATTAGGAACCCGTTGCAGTCAAGTAGCTGAAAAGATGAAAAATCATATTTATACAATATTCATATTTAATAGTGTTTTACTGTATATGTACTGTAAATATTTCACATTCCAATGTTCTTCACATATGGGAATATGTTCTAAGTATTTTTAAATAGATATTCCTATATATATTTGTATATATATATATATATATATATATATATATATATATATATATATATATATATATATATATATATACTGTATACAGGGAGTGCAGAATTATTAGGCAAGTTGTATTTTTGAGGATTAATTTTATTATTGAACAACAACCATGTTCTCAATGAACCCAAAAAACTCAATAATATCAAAGCTGAATAGTTTTGGAAGTAGTTTTTAGTTTGTTTTTAGTTATAGCTATTTTAGGGGGATATCTGTGTGTGCAGGTGACTGTGCATAATTATTAGGAAACTTAACAAAAAACAAATATATACCTATTTCAATTATTTATTTTTACCAGTGAAACCAATATAACATCTCAACATTCACAAATATACATTTCTGACATTCAAAAACAAAACAAAAACAAATCAGTGACCAATATAGCCACCTTTCTTTGCAAGGACACTCAAAAGCCTGCCATCCATGGATTCTGTCAGTGTTTTGATCTGTTCACCATCAACATTGCGTGCAGCAGCAACCACAGCCTCCCAGACACTGTTCAGAGAGGTGTACTGTTTTCCCTCCTTGTAAATCTCACATTTGATGATGGACCACAGGTTCTCAATGGGGTTCAGATCAGGTGAACAAGGAGGCCATGTCATTAGATTTTCTTCTTTTATACCCTTTCTTGCCAGCCACGCTGTGGAGTACTTGGACGCGTGTGATGGAGCATTGTCCTGCATGTTTTTCTTGAAGGATGCAGACTTCTTCCTGTACCACTGCTTGAAGAAGGTGTCTTCCAGAAACTGGCAGTAGGACTGGGAGTTGAGCTTGACTCCATCCTCAACCCGAAAAGGCCCCACAAGCTCATCTTTGATGATACCAGCCCAAACCAGTACTCCACCTCCACCTTGCTGGCGTCTGAGTCGGACTGGAGCTCTCTGCCCTTTACCAATCCAGCCACGGGCCCATCCATCTGGCCCATCAAGACTCACTCTCATTTCATCAGTCCATAAAACCTTAGAATAATCAGTCTTGAGATATTTCTTGGCCCAGTCTTGACGTTTCAGCTTGTGTGTCTTGTTCAGTGGTGGTCGTCTTTCAGCCTTTCTTACCTTGGCCATGTCTCTGAGTATTGCACACCTTGTGCTTTTGGGCACTCCAGTGATGTTGCAGCTCTGAAATATGGCCAAACTGGAGGCAAGTGGCATCTTGGCAGCTGCACGCTTGACTTTTCTCAGTTCATGGGCAGTTATTTTGCGCCTTGGTTTTTCCACACGCTTCTTGCGACCCTGTTGACTATTTTGAATGAAACGATTGATTGTTCGATGATCACGCTTCAGAAGCTTTGCAATTTTAAGAGTGCTGCATCCCTCTGCAAGATATCTCACTATTTTTGACTTTTCTGAGCCTGTCAAGTCCTTCTTTTGACCCATTTTGCCAAAGGAAAGGAAGTTGCCTAATAATTATGCACACCTGATATAGGGTGTTGATGTCATTAGACCACACCCCTTCTCATTACAGAGATGCACATCACCTAATATGCTTAATTGGTAGTAGGCTTTCAAGCCTATACAGCTTGGAGTAAGACAACATGCATAAAGAGGATGATGTGGTCAAAATACTAATTTGCCGGTGGGGGCGGAGCCAACAGTGAAACTGGACGGTCGCACTTTTCAGAAGCTCTCACTATATACCATATAAGAACTAAAACTAGCGACCGTCTGTGTCCATTTATTAACCCATCAGACTACTCATGATGACCTGAGATTGCAACTGCTCTCACCTACTGATTTTCGTGAACAAAACACCTCATAATCTGATCTTACAACCTTGGCGCATTTGCCACCGATTCAGAGAGCTGTAGCAGCCATCTTGCGGCCTACTCAACCCCATCAATTGCGACCTCAATTTATCAAAGACTGATATATTTCTAAACCCCAAGCTAGGGGCTCGTGGCCTAACTTGAGCATGGAGGATGTGGAGTCCGTTATGCAGGAGATATACTGCTTTCTAGAGGGATGCAGAGCTGCACTCGAGTACCAAGCTACAGTGGGTCTTCAGCGGGAGGCAATGGCACCTGCAACTCACGCTGCCTATTCACTCCTTCCTGATCCGGCAAATAAGGGAGTTATGCGACAACAAAGCATCGCTATTGCAAGCCCCGGGGATAAAACTCTTGCTCCTAACCTACTAAGGTACCCGAGAAATGATGGCCGAGCTCCTACACCACCCGCTGCTGCAAGTCGAGAAATTGCAGAAAATACCCGTACATCTAAGGGTGAGCCTGACAGTGATCCATGCGTTCAGCTGCGGACGTCTTGGACCAGGGGAGCAGCAGCCCAGCAGAATCCATATCACAAGCGCTTGGACCGGTCCCTTCTACAAGATGGCCTGACCCAGAGCTGCCTCTACTTTGCAGACCGAGGGTTCAGCTTGGTACAAGGGCCCATTTGTATGACTGGTACACATGATTATGGTCGTCGGCATGGAGCGGTATTGAAGGTTACCTCGCAGAGCGCACTTAAGTTTAATGATACCGGGAGGTCTCTGTTAGAGATAACTTATGGACTGCCACGCCATAGAGCACACTTTTTTTACTGGCCGCGACCCACACTATGTATGCGGCATGTTCCCCCTAGCCTTAGAAAAGGCATCGGTTAATCCGGTCAGTATTACTGGGCCCCTGACAGATGAAACACTTTGGCCATCGCATTAGTGCTTATCGCAGGGGATATTTTCACAACTGCAGAGACATTTTATGTACTGGACTCATATACCGTTATGCTTGCCTGTGTCTGAACAGTGAGCCTTGCCTTTTTTGGTGATTGCCCTCAATCTGTTGCCTACGCACCCTTAATGTCCACAGAACTGTGTATGTCCACTCATTATCATAAATCAAATATGCAGTCATTTAAGTATATCATAAGCCACAGGATACTGCTTAGTTCTCCCAGGTTGTGCCATATCTACAACTTAACCTTGCCTATATATCATATTTTATATAGTTTAAAATTATATACAATAATTGCTTTGCATGTTTAAACGGTGGCAGAAGTTTTTGCAGACTATTTATTGATGTTGTTTATATGTACTTTAAAACAGTTACCGCATATGAGGAGCTTGAACATTTACCCTCTCAATGCCTAGTGGGACTGCCTGTTGTGCTAAAATATATAGACTGTGTGTCTCTACTAAGCTATCGTAATAAGGCTTTCTGGCTTCTTGTTTCTAATAGCTCTACAATTGCGTTCTTAAATACTGAAATGTAATTCTATCTGTTTACAGATTAATATAAGCTGCTCCTCTGAAACTTTGTGTAATCCCTGTTCTGTTTAGTTTGAGGGGGGGTTTAGATGGTGCAGAAGGTTTAGCAGGAACATTGACACCTTTAGTTAAGTGCTCCGCCTATAGCAGATCTTATACTCCTTAAGATGTGGGTGACAGTTTAAATAAGTTATGTGCCTGCTGCTGGGTATAGGGCCCGTGCCTAGGCAGCAGAAGCATACTAAAGTTTTTTTCAGCTGCTTTAGCGTTTGTTCTCCCTATAGGAACCATCCCCCTATAGCAATTGCATTTTATACTTTTCTGTAAATCCAAATATCTCTTCAGTCCAAGTGTGTAATTCTTTGGGGAGAGGAGACGCTTCCCTGTTCACATATTTTCAAGGGCAAGATCCCCTTAGATAACTAGCTACTAATAATAATACCTAATAGGTTTGAGCCTGCCTACAGTAAGTTCTGTTCCTCCCCTCGACCTAGATAGATACCAATCTCAGCGTGGAATAATGTTACTCCCTATTTTTTGTTTGTTATCTCATCAATATATTAATTAGCATACATATCAAAATCACGCCCAACCACAATATGAAGTATAACACCAATTCAATACTCCAGGTATGCTCCTGTTGCAGGCTGGCCCTGCATTAACATTCCCATTATTTGGGATCTATATACTTGCAACACTCTTAATACAGCGTTACTATTATAGGTAGCTAATCTATATTTACTTCTCCCCTAGTTATCCACATGCTCTTGAGACCTTAATTAGAGTCATGTTAAGTTTTACCTACCTAGTTTAAACAACCACCTATAGTAGTTAGCCCAATTACAACCCATTTCATGTGCATCTGTTTGGCAAATTCAGAAGACAAGCTGACATCTCTTGTCTGCTTCTCATAGGTAACCCATCACCTCCACCCCCCCCCCCACTCCACCTAATATGCCTCCCTTAGTGGGAGGACTGAATATGCGGTTTTTCTCACATATACCGCACCCTATCTACCCTCCTTTCTAGCAAAATCTTGCAGGTTATCATTATACTCAGCTTTATTTCTCTCTTAACCTACGCAAGATTGTCCAAATATATATATATATATATATATATATATATATGCACGTAATAATATTATCCCTTTAGCACTTTACTTAACCTACACACTATTCATATAAGTATGAGATAAAATTATAAAAAACTGAGGTTTACTAACGAGATCCACAAGTGGTCTCCTTTGTTTGCACATGCCTTCTTTTATCTTAATGCTTGTGATGGTCCAAGAGTGGCCTAGGATTTTATTTAAAAGGCATCTCAATGTATGGCATTCTATGTATCTCATGGTTGCATGATTTGTAAATTGTTACACTTACGTTTATTTTCTGTGTTTGTCTTCTCATTCTTGTAATACTACACCTTACTGTATGTGACATGCAATGCAAGAACCTGTTTTTATGTGCATTTGTTTGGCAAACAAATAGTTTTTATGACTATTGTATGCCTTTGAATATACCTCAATAAAAATTATTAAAAAAATAAAAATAAAATACTAATTTGCCTAATAATTCTGCACTCCCTGTATATATATATATGTGTGTGTGTATTTAAGAATAAATAGAATAAATTGGGTGTTAGATTTATTCCACTTTTCATGATCCAGTGAAGTCTATTGGGGGATACATTAACGCGGTCGCGATATTCTAAGTTCGGTGTTTTGCGCCTGGCAGGATAGCACTTGTGCGAAAACTTTTACTTTTAACTTGTTATATGCACACAAAAAGCTTACTTCTAGCGGAATTAATGCACGTGTGAAAGTGATAAGTAACGATCAACTTGTTATCTAGCCCTAAAAAGGTATGCTACATAACTACTATGGTGCTGTAGAGAGCCTGTAGAAAACTTCAAGGTACCCATGGTTCCCCTACCACAAAAAAAATGTTCTCTGCAAGAATAAAATTGTTTCTGCACGCAAAGGGTTAAAGTAAAAATGCCCCCACTGCAATATAAATGTGCTGTTAAACTCTGATGCACGCACTGCAAGAAAAACAAATGATTCTGCACACAAAGGGGTATATTTATTATAGTGCGAGCTGACATGATACGATGTAGCGTATCATGTCCGCTGCACATCGATAAATGCTGACAGCATACGCTGTCTACATTTATCATTTCACCATTAGATCTTGTGAACTGCTGGTGCAATGCCGCCCCCTGCAGATTTGCAGCTAATCGGCTGCTAGCAGGGCGTGTCAATTAACCCGATCGTATTCGATCAGGTTGATTTCTGTCTGCGGTCTCAGAACAGGTGGACAAGTTATGGAGCAGCGGTCTTTAGACCGCTGCTTCATAACTTCTGTTTCCGGTGAGCCTGAAGACTCACACGGAAACAGGGGCATCAAGCTCCATATGGAGCTTGATAAATCGGCCCCCCAAGGGTTAAATTAAGACTTTTCCCCCAATAAATGCAGGAGGCCTACAGTTCCAGCAGTGTCCCCACTGCAATATAATTGTACAGTTAGGGCAAAGCACTCACTGCAAGAAAAAAAAATGATTCTGCACACAAAGGATTATTTAAAACCCTTATTTCACCAACAAAAGCAGGAGACCTATATGCCAGTCCCAGCTAAGCCCCCTCTGCAATATATATTAAGCTACAACTCTTTAACACTAAACTAGTAAACAACAAAAAAAGCACAAAGTAGCGCTACTCTATAACAAAGGCAACAATTGACCAGTATATCATGCAGGTGCTTATAAAATCACACAAAAATAGTGAAACGACACCACTAAACCTCAGTATAAATGTTTGTGGTATTAGAAAAGCTTAGGTGAACCAGTGGTCTTAAAGTCAATAAACACATGATAGTCCCCATTGTTAGAAAAAAATATAAACAGCTACAGACTTAATTGTTTACTTCACTTTAATTGGTGAGCCTTTTGGGGATCTCGGCGGTCACGTGACATAAGCTGGAAACATTTAAAAAGGGCAATATTTGTATCGCTGCATTATCCTCTTGAGAAAGCCTCCTCCCGGCTTCCGTATGAACTAGCATTTTGAAACCGGGCTGTATTTTCTAGATGTGGAAGTTTGTACACCGTTTTCTGATCTAGCACAAAAGGTTCTGAACAAAAAAACGAAACTAATGTCACTAATAAACATTAAAAATGTTGTTACTCTGCTATTTTCGTCCCCTTTCCATTTGCCTACATGTTATGCGGACAAATGGACCAAAATTCCTATTAATACATATTCATCCAAAGATGAATGCACACAGTCTAGTACTTTTATCATGTAGCAAGTATCTGGAAATAAATGTGTGTCTTTTGTCCCAAGGACGTCTCCAACTGTTTTGTCTAGTGTCTGGATTTGAGTCACTTCAAGGTCAAAACCTGCAAAGGTCTTCTCTCTTGTTACAAGATTAAACAATTTACATAGCAAATATGGGATGGAATTTGGGATTTTAATCTTACACATTTGATTGCATTCTGTCAGTGGGATACCAGAAAATTATTTATTTTTTTCAGAAAAAGATAAATATAATTAAGGATTTTGATTTTACAAATTTGATCCCATTCTAAAGGGATACCAGAAAATAATTCTGTTTTTGTTTTTACACACAAGGGTTTATTTATATATTATTAACCCTTTCCTGCCGGGGTTAAAGTGTCTACATCAGAACAACTGTTCCGATGTAGACAAATTGAAATCACGCGATCGTGCACATGATCATGAGATTTAAATGATTGTATTGGGTCTGGGGTGCGTCCCTATAACCCTAGGAACGCCCCCCAGACCGCGATCAAACCCAGGAAGCGCAGTAGGCTTCAGGACAGCCGTTGGCTATGACGTTCTATTCTGTCATAACAGCTCTAAAGCACAGTGTAATTATGACGGAATAGAACGGCATAACGGTGTTAAAAGGTTAAAGAAAAACATAGATGTGGTGTGCCTGTTTGCTAATTGTTAAAGCAGAATGATAGATATGCAGTAAAAGACTTAAAGCATTAGTTTAAAAAATGTATTATATGTATTGTATTTAAGTGTGAAAACTTAATAAAGTAACTGTAAATGTGTCTGCTGCAAATGCTTTTGAATGGTCCAATTCCACTTCTGGATTTGTTACTGTCAATTTTGTATTGTTTTGCTTTGTCTTATCTAACTACCTCTGCTGAGGTCAATTATGGGCAGATATGTATTAAGAATATGTCTGTGAACATAAGAAATCTTAAAATTGAAAAATACTGTTAAAAGTATATGTAAGGACATGTATTAGATGCATCATTCTTTTATAAGCCTTATTATTTAGGGTGTTTTGGGGGTGGAAGTCTGTGAGTTCTCTGATCATTAATGCTTCATTAATTTAGTCTTCCCCCTGCAGGTTTACTGTTAAAAGGACACTGAATCCAAAATATTTCTTTCGTGGTTCAGATAAAGCATTACATTTTAACCAACTTTCTCATTTACTCCTATTATCAATTTTTCTTTGTTCTCTTGCTATCTTTATTTCAAAGCAGGAATGTCAATCTTAGCAGCCAGCCCATTTTTGGTTCAGCCCCATGGATAGTGCTTGTTTATTGGAGGCTTACATTTACCCACCAATAAGCAAGCATTACCCAGGTTCTCAACCAAAAATGGGCCTGCTCCTATGCATCACATTCCTGCTTTTTAAATAAAGATAGCAAGAGAACGAAGAAAATTTGATAATAGGAGTAAATTAGAAAGTTGTTTAAAATTGCATGCTCTATCTGAATCATGAAAGAAAAAAATTGGGTTCAGTGTCCCTTTAACTATTTTTATATTCTGAGTACTTCAGGGCAACATCTTTATTATGCACAGGGTCTTATGCACATTTCTTATTGTGTTCTTCAACATAACATATTCTAGGCATCTGCACTACTCTTACTGCCAAGCACTAAAATTGTAAAGCAACATAACCTTTACGTTTATAAAAAACATTGAGGAGCATAACCCTTCCCAACTCTGTGGACCCAAATAGGACAGCTTTTAAGCAAACCAGATTTGAGCTGATTGTACATCAAAGGGCCATTATACTGATAGCTATGTGATTAGCGCTACTGATTAGATCAGCAGCAGTTTCCACTAGGGACCTATAGTGCTCTCAAGTGATACTTTAACTATGTCTGTGGGGGTTAAACACATATAGGGGTAAATTTACCATCCCTGCAGGAGGACAGAGGATAAGATTTAAATGAGTTTGATTTTACCGTAGTCTAGAGGGATTGCATTTTTAAGATTTGAGGGCCAGTGCTGGCTTCCAGGTTCCTTACTTTCTTTGCTAATACAGCTCCTGCATTCTTTATAATAAAAAAGGGCTTCTTTGGGATGGCACTAATATCCAATAGCTGTAAGGTAGCACACTACATCTTGCTACACCATGTCCACAGAAAGCCTGGTTTACTAAAACTATGGAATTCAGATACCCTTAAACTTGATAGACTAGCCAGGTGTCACTGGACTGAGAAAGCCTTGGTTCTACATGAAACACCAGCCAAACTGTCATTATGCTTTCTTTTATTGGAAGGTACATTTTCCACAACTTCTGTCCTTTAATTTTCATATTTGAAAATGAAATGTCTCTTTAGACTGTTGAGAGCTGGAAAAAAAATCAAGACTTCTGCCTGACCAAGGTAAAAACACACTGTTATCTCCAGATCTCTTAGAAAATAACTGATGTTTCCCAAAGATCATATACACTTCAATAGGCAATTATACAAGTTTACCTTTGAGCTGAAGTCTGGCTCCCAATTATAAAAACATACAGCTATAGTAGATTGGTGCAGGCACTCCTCACAAAAGGAGTGGGTTGTGCTAGAACACACTCTGGCTAGTGTTTCACAATTGGGAGGGAGCTGTTGGATTCCCCCTCAAAATCGACAATTAGGACAGAATACTTCCAAAATGACTTTAGAGACATATAAAATCTGGGATAAACACCTTACAAAGATTCTGAACATCTCCTCAAGCACCTCACCACTGACCCTATTGGTCAATAACCCCAGTTTACCAATACCACTGGCCCCGACTTCAAAACCTTTTACCACGTTATCTGATATACCCAAATGCTATGATGTCTTACAAAACAAGAAAATAAAGCCCAAGGCGGAACTGTCGGATTGCTTTGGTAGGATATTCTGCCACTGGTTTAGATACCACCAGATTACACACTACATTAATAATCATGTAGAAAAAGGATAATACTTCGGCCTCTTACACCCTTTGAAACACTCTGCCACACAAACTCTTCTAAAAAGGGCACCTTATCTTTAACATATAAATTACTATTGCAACACCACTCTAGGAAGCTACCAATGTATACCAGTAAATGGGATACGGAATTGCAAAATCACCCCACACATGAGGACTGGAAGCACATTTTTCAAAACATAAACAGATTGTCTTCATCAGTGCAAACACAGGAGATGAACATCAAACTCCAATGTCGGTGGTACCTCACACCATCTAGATTATCCACGATATTTAAAAATACAACAGCGGAATGCTGGAGAGACTGTGGGAACATAGGCACATTTATACAGGGTATGGTGGGATTGTCCCCTCATGACCCCATTTTGAGTTAATATCATAGGTGAAATTAAAAAGGCCATAGGAATCACTCTGCCATTTGACCCAGTTGTACTCCTATTTAACAAATTCCCTAAGGTACATTGCAGACTCAGACTACAACTATTATATCTCATGGTTAATAGTGCAAAAAGGTTGATACCTCAAAACTGGAAGAAATCCAGACCTCCCACTATGGAGAAATGGAGAGAGGTAGTGTCCTCTACAGTATTACTAGAAAAGTATCACTTTGTTATCTCCAAAAGACTTGATGACTACCTATCCATCTCTTTTCTATGGGAAAAATACTATATATTATATAACACAAAACACATTAATAGGCAACGCATATAGTCTGTTTGTTAGTTAGTTTTTATTGATACTTATGTTAAAAGTGAAAAGATTTCATCTTATTCATTCTTTCCGTCTATATCTCACATGAATGTGGCCCACTCTTTTTGACCAATTTTCTTTTGTTCCCCTTATGATTTGGTTTCCCCTATATTTCATTTTGTTTGATTGATGTTGTAAAAACTGCTATATTATTTTTGATGACTGTGAATAGAAAGCCTGTAATGTTTTGAATATCACTCAATAAAAAAAAACAAAAAAAACATACGACTAGATTACGAGTTGTGCGTTAGGGTGAAAAAGCAGCGTTAACAGGTCCTAACGCTGCTTTTTCACTACCTCTGGTATTATGAGTCTTGCAGGTTTAGGGGCACTACACCTAATCTAATAAGCCCTATCAAAATAAAAAAGCCCCCCCAAAATAAAAAAACCCTAGCCTAAACTAAACTATCAATAGCCCTTAAAAGGGCCTTTTGCTGGGCATTGACTCAAAGAAATCAGCTCTTTTACCTGTAAAAAAAAATACAAACAACTCCCCCAACAGTAAAACCCACCACCCACACAACCAACCCCCCAAATAAAATACTGTCTAAAAAAACCTAAGCCCCCCATTGCCCTGAAAAGGGCATTTGGATGGGCATTGCCCTTAAAAGGGCAGTTAGCTCTTTTGCGGCCCAAATCCTAATCTAAAAAATAAAAACCCTAATCTAAAAAATAAAACCCACCCAATACACCCTTAAAAAAACCTAACACTTACTGTTCTGAAGACCGGACATCCATCCTCAAGGAAGCGGCAGAAGTTTTCATCCAACCATGCCGAAGTCCTCAACGAAGCCGGGAGTAGTCTTCATCCAAGCTGGGCGAAGTGGTCCTCCAGACGGGCAGAAGTCTTCATCCAGACGGCATCTTCTATCTTCATCCATCCGACGTGGAGCGGCTCCATCTTCAAGACATCCGACGCGGAGCATCCTCTTCATCCGGAGTCTTCTTACTGAATGACGGTTCCTTTAAGTGACGTCATCTAAGATGGCGTCCCTTAGATTCCGATTGCATCAGCCAATAGGATTTTTTCTACCTTAATTCCGATTGGTTGATACAATTCTATCAGCCAATCGGAATTAAGGTAGAAAAAATCCCATTGGCTGATGCAATCAGCCAATAGGATTGAAGTTCAATCCTACTGGCTGATCCAATCAGCCAATAGGATTGAGCTTGCATTCTATTGGCAGATTGGATCAGCTAATAGAATGCAAGCTCAATCCTATTGGCTGATTGGATCAGCCAATAGGATTATTTCTACCTTAATTCCGATTGGCTGATAGAATTCTATCAGCCAATCGGAATCTAAGGGACGCCATCTTGGATGACGTCATTTAAAGGAACCGTGATTCAGTAAGAAGACTCCGGATGAAGAGGATGCTCCGCGTCGGATGTCTTGAAGATGGAGCCGCTCCACGTCGGATGGATGAAGATAGAAGATGCCGTCTGGATGAAGACTTCTTCCCGTCTGGAGGACCACTTCGCCCGGATTGGATGAAGACTTCTACCGGCTTCGTTGAGGACTTCGGCCCGGTTGGATGGAGACTTCTGCCGCTTCCTTGAAGATGGATGTCCGGTCTTCAGAACAGTAAGTCGATCTTCAGGGGGTTAGTGTTAGGGTTTTTTAAGGGTGTATTGGGTGGGTTTTATTTTTTAGATTAGGGTTTGGGCCGCAAAAGAGCTAACTGCCCTTTTAAGGGCAATGCCCATCCAAATGCCCTTTTCCGGGCAATGGGGAGCTTAGGTTTTTTTAGATAGTATTTTATTTGGGGGTTGGTTGTGTGGGTGGTGGGTTTTACTGTTGGGGGGGGTTGTTTGTATTTTTTTTTACAGGTAAAAGAGCTGATTTCTTTGGGGCAATGCCCCGCAAAAGGCCCTTTTAAGGGCTTTTGGTAGTTTAGTTTAGGCTAGGGTTTTTTTATTTTGGGGGGGCTTTTTTATTTTGATAGGGCTTATTAGATTAGGTGTAATTAGTTTAAATATCTTGTAATTTGTTTATTATTTTCTGTAATTTAGTGGGGGGGTTTTGTACTTTAGCTAATTGTATTTAATTTATTTAATTGTTTTTAATTTAGTTAATTTATTTAATTGTAGTGTAGTGTTAGGTGTTAGTGTAACTTAGGTTAGGTTTTATTTTACAGGTCAATTTGTATTTATTTTAGCTAGGTAGTTAATAAATAGTTAATAACTATTTAGTAACTATTCTACCTAGTTAAAATAAATACAAACTTGCCTGTAAAATAAAAATAAACCCTAAGCTATATACAATGTAACTATTAGTTATATTGTAGCTAGCTTACGGTTTATTTTATAAATAAGTATTTCGTTTTAAATAGGAATAATTTAGGTAATAATATAAATTTTTATTTAGATTTATTTAAATTATATTTAAGTTAGGAGGTGTTAGGGTTAGGGTTAGTCTTAGGTTTAGGGGTTAATACATTTAGTATAGTGGCGGCGATGTTGAGGCGGCAGATTAGGGGTTAATAAATGTAGGTAGGTGATGGTGATGTTAGGGATGGCAGATTAGGGGTTAATAATATTAAACTAATGTTTGCGAGGCGGGAGTGTGGCAGTTTAGGCGTTAATATGTTTATTATAGTGGCGGCGATGTCCGGAGCGGTAGATTAGGGGTTAATAAGTGTAGGTAGGTGGCGACGATGTCCGGGGTGGCAGATTAGGGGTTAATAAAAATAATGTAGGTGGCGGCGATGTTGGGGGCAACAGATTAGGGGTTAATAAGTATAATGTAGGTGGCGGTGGTGTCCGGAGTGGCAGATTAAGGGTTAATAAATATAATGTAGGTGTCGGCGATGTCAGGGCAGCAGATAAGGGGTTAATAAGTGTAAGATTATGGGTGTTTAGACTCGGGGTTCATGTTAGGGTGTTATGTGTAAACATAAAATGTTTTTTCCCCATAGGAATCAATGGGGCTGCGTTACTGAGTTTTACGCTGCTTTTTTGCAGGTGTTAGACTTTTTCTCAGCCGGCTCTTCCCATTGATTCCTATGGGGAAATCGTGCACGAGCACATAAGACCAGCTCACCACTGACTTAAGCAGCGCTGGTATTGAAGTGAAGTGTGGAGCAAAATTTTGCTCTACGCTCACCTTTTGTCTTTTAACGCCGGGTTTATAAAAACCCGTAATACCAACGTTGTAGGTAATTGAGCGGTGAGTAAAAACTGCTCGTTAGCACCTCATAGCCTCTAACACAAAACTTGTAATCTCACTGATAGATATTTATAGGAAGGTGCTGAAGGATTTTTGTGTATGGTGACATCATCTGTGTTACCCAAGAAAGTGCCCCCCCACCAGACCATCAAGTAAGGGGGGGTGAGGCCTGTAAACAACAAGGCACCAAGGAAGACCAACAAGAGACATCACTGCACACTAGAACCACAGTCATCTGCCACATGATAAGAAGGACTATTAGGTAACACTTATTATTCCCACAACAAGCAGAGTCAGTTCATACGCCATACAGGGCAAAATAATGCTTAGAACAAGTGGCCAACACACACCTTAAAGAATTGTCTGCCATGAAACCAAAGGAGAGGGGTGTGAATCAGTCCAGCCTACTCTACATTGAAACAATTAAGAATTGGTGTCCACTAAGGTGAGTCACTTTTATGCAGGTAAGGAGATGTTTATGTCCACCCCCAGGGGTTAAGTTAAAGTGCTAGTAAACATTTCTATTTCTTATAGAATATATATATATATTTATATTCCAAATTTATATTATAAGTGTTCTCTTATAAATAAAATGATTTATTCACTTTTATTTCTTTCTTTTTTTATTTTCAATTTAGATGTCTATCATCTAAAATTGCCCGCCTCCTTCCCTGCTTCTTATGTGTATGCTGATCTATGCTGGGCTATTGTCAGGCTGCCATGCCCATTTTTTTTCTTCTCAGCGCAGTTGTCAGACATAACAATCTCATTAAACACATAAATCCGGTGCAGTTATATCTCATGAATCTGAAGAAAAGAAGAAGGTGCCACAATAGTGCAAAATCAGTGGTACATGGTCTAAATGCACGCAGAAAATATCATACTCACAGAGTATAGAACACTCAAGAAGTGCCACTGGACCTTGCTGGACCTTTTGTAGCTGTCCAGATAGCTACCCACTCGGCACATGACTCTGCCAGCTAGTGGTTATCACAGGCTCGTAAAGGCACTTGTCCACACAAACACAGTCTTACGGTGTAGCATCAAATAGGGGCGGTAGGCTCTTCTAGGATGAGCCCAATGCGTATGAAATCACACTAATAAAATGTTGTATTAAAGATGGTAAAGCAGGTAAAAAGTCGGGATTCAAAGTCTGTTTTTGTCTTGCAGGTTGGAACAATGGAGAGGTCTCATCACGCCTCCAAGGCTTCAAGATGGTTCGTGGAAGAACAAGAGGTTCATTTATAGCTGTCATGCCATAGTTTCAACCTCCTCCCATATCTAATGAGTATGTACACAAACCGATGGCTACAAGTGAATAACCAACAAATCAGGACAGTAACCACTGTCCGTGAACCAACGCACATGTGGGAAATAGAATATTGCAGCAGAGTACATGTGAACAGGCCAGGCCTCACCGCTCACCACACTAGTATTGTTGTAAATAACAGCCTGTTGCCTATTCCCCCACCTATGCTGCACAAACCAGCCTGTCCCTCCTATCCACCAACTCTATGGCTATGACCCTCCCAGTGTTGATCCTGGGGATCCCCTCTTGCCAGTTGCTCTCTCAGTTTGGAGTATCTACTGCTTCTTCAACTCAGATCTGATGCTTTCTACCTCACTGCCGCCATCTAACCCAGGCAAATACCACAGCACCGCACCATGTTACCCGCTTATGCAAAGGGCCTTTCCACTCCCACAGGGGTGACTTAGGTTTCCATCACTGGTTGAGTCGCCTTCCCTCTGCCACAACCACACACAACAGTAGCTGAACAAGTGCGCATGCGCAAGGGATCCGGCTGTGTGAGGAGTAAAGCGGCGCACATACATTACTATTCAATGGCACAACCAATTAATAGAGGCAAGAGGATACGGTAGGGCCTTGGAGCAGCAGATGCAGTGAGGGGCAGTCATAAGAATAGGCAGTAAAAAAGACAGAGATATGATAAATAATTAAAATATTAAGTGTTTAAAGGATTACAACAATGGATGTGAAGCATACATTTTTTTAATAGATACAGTTTTTTTAAGTTTACTGTACATTTAAGTATCCAAGAAAGAGGTCCAGCACCTGTACTATTGTACACCCGTGCCATTTAACACTGTCACCACCTTTACTCGTACACCCATGATCTACAACAAACCCTGCACATCCAAATGCTTTTCCAATACTCCAGTCTGCAACTGTTTTACAATCTATCAAAAATATCAGAAAGGAAACGTTTCTATTATTTGTACAAATCACTGTTTTTATAACAACATAACAATAAACTGTAAGAAGTTGGAACTCCAGCAAATTATTTAAAACAAGAGCTTGCAGAAAGACATACAGGGAACTTTAAAATGAATTAGTCCAATGAATAGGAAGCACAAACTTACATATTTTCACTGCTAATCAAAGATTTGCTGTTCAGTTCATAAATATTTACAACAGAACGTGTGCATCCTGTTCTTGGGGTTCCTCTTTCATTTCTCTCCACTGTAAGCTTAAACAGAGTGCTGCAAATAAGAAAATGAGAACCATCTTATGATTTTATGATTACAACACCTACAAATAATGTTTTATTCTAGAAACACATTCATAAAAATGAACATATTTTTGGTGATTACATTTCCTAAAATGTGATGCTTGCCTTAAAAAAACCTCCATCATTTTTTGCAAAGCTTAAATGAACAGAAAAATTTAACTTTCATGATTCAGACAGGTTGTGCAATTTTAAGACACTTTTAAATGTACTTCTATTTTTAAATGTACTTTGTTCTCTTGTTATCTTTTTGTTTAAAAGCTATGTACAGGTGTGCAACAGCAGCAATGCACTACTGAGAGCTAGCTGGTGATTGGTGGCTACACACATTTGTCTCTTCTCATTGGCTCGCCAGACGTGTTCAGTTAGTGCATTGCTGCTCTGGAGATGACTTTAACTATCGGCTAGATTTAGAGTTTGGCATTAGCCGTCAAAACCAGCGTTAGGGGCTCCAAACGCTGGTTTTGGGCTACCGCTGGTATTTAGAGTCAGTCAGGAAAGGGTCTAACGCTCACTTTCAAGCCGCGACTTTTCCATACCGCAGATCCCCTTACGCCATTTGCGTATCCTATCTTTTCAATGGGATATTTCTAACGCCGGTATCTAGAGTCTTGGCTGAAGTGAGCGTTAGAAATCTAACGACAAAACTCCAGCCGCAGAGTTAAGAGCTTTCTGGGCTAACGCCGGTTCATAAAGCTCTTAACTACTGTGCTCTAAAGTACACTAACACCCATAAACTACCTACGTTATCCCTATGTACCCCTAATCTGCTGCCCCTAACACCGTCGACCCCTATATTAGATTTATTAACCCCTAATCTGCCCCCCCCCCCACGTCGCCGCTACCTACTTACAATTATTAACCCCTAATCTACCGACCGGACCTCACCGCTACTATAATAAAGTTATTAACCCCTAATCCGCCTCACTCCCGCCTCAATAACCCTATAATAAATTTTATTAACCCCTAATCTGCCCTCCCTAACATCGCCGACACCTAACTTCAAGTATTAACCCCTAATCTGCCGACCGGACCTCACCGCTACTATAATAAATTTATTAACCCCTAAAGCTAAGTCTAACCCTAACACTAACACCCCCCTAAGTTAAATATAATTTTTATATAACAAAATAAATTAACTCATATTAAATAAATTATTCCTATTTAAAGCTAAATACTTTCCTGTAAAATAAACCCTAATATAGCTACAATATAAATTATAATTATTTTGTAGCTATTTTAGGATTTATATTTATTTTACAGGCAACTTTGTATTTATCTTAACCAGGTACAATAGCTATTAAATAGTTAAGAACTATTTAATAGCTACCTAGTTAAAATAATTACAAAATTACCTGTAAAATAAATCCTAACCTAAGTTACAATTAAACCTAACACTACACTATCAATAAATTAATTAAATAAAATACCTACAATTATCTACAATTAAACCTAACACTACACTATCAATAAATTAATTACATAAAATACCTACAAATAAATACAATTAAATAAACTAACTAAAGTACAAAAAATAAAAAAGAACTAAGTTACAAAAAATAAAAAAATGCAAATAAAATAAATACAAAGTTGCCTGTAAAATAAATATTAATCCTAAAATAGCTACAATATAATTATAATTTATATTGTAGCTATATTAGGGTTTATTTTACAGGTAAGTATTTAGCTTTAAATAGGAATAATTTATTTAATAAGAAATAATTTATTTTGTTAGATAAAAATTATATTTAACTTAGGGGGGTGTTAGGGTTAGGGTTAGACTTAGCTTTAGGGGTTAATAACTTTATTATAGTAGCGGCGAGGTCTGGTCGGCAGATTAGGGGTTAATAAGTGTAGGTAGGTGGCGGCGACGTTGGGGGCGGCAGATTAGTGGTTAATAAATATAATAATAATATAGGGGTCGGCGGTGTTAGGGGCAGCAGATTAGGGGTACATAGGGATAACGTAGGTGGCGGCGGTGTACGGAGCGGCAGATTAGGGGTTAAAAAAAATATGCAGGGGTCAGCGATAGCGGGGGCAGCGGATTAGGGGTTAATAAGTGTAAAGTTTAGACTCGGGGTTTATGTTAGGGTGTTAGGTGCAGACATAGGAAGTGTTTCCCCATAGGAAATAATGGGGCTGCGTTAGGAGCTGAACGCTGCTTTTTTGCAGGTGTTAGGTTTTTTTTCAGCTCAAACTGCCCCATTGTTTCCTATGGGGGAATCGTGCACGAGCACGTTTTTGAAGCTGGCCGCGTCCGTAAGCACCGCTGGTATTGAGAGTTGCAGTGGCGGTAAATATGCCTGTACGCTCCCTTTTTGGATCCTAACACAGCCCTTCTGTGAACTCTAAATACCAGCGGTATTTAAAAGGTGCGGGGGAAAAAAAGCCAGCGTTAGCTACGCTGGTCGTTACCGACAAAACTCTAAATCTAGCCGTTTGTGTATATTCCATGTGCAGGGGTTAAACAGGGACTAAAAACAAATTGGTGGTTGTAACAATAAGTTAGAAAAACATATCATTTTTTTTCAAAAGAAAATTACCATTAAAGTCTATGGGGATGCTTGAAGAAAAATAATTTGACAAGTTTTTCTAAAGCATTGTGATTGACCCCATATACAATCAATAGTGCAATAAAAAAGGTTGTAACATGTTTTGTGTACTTTTATGCCCCTTTAAGTCTGGATGCATGTACCTAGGATTTTATTTAAAGTCTGTGGCTTTCTTTATCCTAAGCTTCTAAATGAAATTCAAATCTTCTTAGACCTGCAATTCAATCACCTCTCACAGACAGAGACTTAACTGTAAGCAGAGGTGGAGCAAGGCTACAACCAGCGCAAATTAGTTTCTTCTTGTGCGGTCACAAATGCTTTCCTCTTGTAATATTGTAATATGCATGTTAGCGCTGGCGCAATATTTCAATATCAACTGGCCCTGAATATATCAGTAATTAAGTAGTGGGATCTTTCAAGAGCAATTATGGTATTTACTCGATCTTGGTGGGTATTCCTGATTTTTCCTGAATTATGAAAATCAGTTGCCTAGAACTATTAATAAGGTTCTGACATAACTTGGCTTTAATTTGCATTTAACATGTGGGTGTTTATTAATGGGAAATACGAGAGGGTCAAGGGTGAGTTGGCTTTGAAGAATAAGATTTATGTTATGTAATATATTTATCCAAAATAGATGAACCTTGGAACATGTCCACCATATATGATACATTTATCCAACTTCTGGACACCTTTTAAAATATTTGTCAGCAGCTCCGGGAAACATGTAATTTAATCTTTGTGGTGTGAGATACCATCTTGTCAATATTTGTAGCTTAGTTTCCAGGGCATACGCGGCGAGTGCAGACTTAGATGTGGATCTGAACAGTTTGAGCCATTGGTTACAAGGGATTTGATTATTCATATCTTTATGCCAGCTTCTGATATATTTTGGTAAGGTAGAAGGGTTAGTGGTTAAAAAAAAAGAATAAAATGCGGAGAGAATGTCCTTAATCGGAACCATCATTAAACATAGTTTCACGAAATGTGTTGTATGTGTAATCATTTTAGCCCTTTCTTTATGTGTGAGTAGGAAGTGATACAATTTATACCACAACTGGAAAAATCATTTTCCTAGGTGATCTAAAAAAAAAATGTTTAAGTTTACCAGAGTCCAAAACAGATGTGAGTGATATTAGTCATGTATATTTAACGGTTCAGAGGTTATGGTCATGTAACCTGCTGAAAACTAGGGATTATGTTCAATAGTTACTAAACTTGTATTGCCTAATGGGTCCCTATGTCACCAATCTACAATTCTATGTAGGAAGACTCCCAGGGGTCTATTTATCAAGCTCTGAATGGAGCTTGATGCCCCCTGTTTCTGGCAAGCCTTCAGGCTCGCCAGAAACACAAGTTATGAAGCAGCGGTCTAAAGACCGTTGCTCCATAACCTGTCCGCCTGCTCTGAGGTGGCAGACAGAAATCGCCCCAAATCAACCCAATAAAATACGATCGGGTTGATTGACATCCCCTGCTAACGATTGGCCGCAAATCTGCAGGGGGCGGCATTACACCAGCAGTTCACAAGAACTACTGGTGCAATGATAAATGACGACAGCGTATGCTGTCAACATTTATCGATGTGCGGAGGACATGATACGCTACATTGTATCATGTCCGCTCGCACATTAATAACTATACCTCCCAGTCTGTAAACTTATTAAGGTATGAATGTGCAATTGGAATATGAAGCATTTGAAATAAAGATAGCACCTTTGGTAATAGGGTAATTTTTACTGCATGTATTCTCCCTAACCATGGCATTGTTTTAGATGACCATGAATTTATATGGTACTCCATAAACATCCGCACTCTGAAATCTCTTCAAAAAGTAGCATATTCCACACAAGGGGGCCTATCTATCAAACTCCGAATGGAGCTTGATGCCCTGTGTTTCTGGCGAGCCTGTAGGCTCGCCAGAAACAGCAGTTATGAAGCAGCGGTCACACAGACCACTGCTCCATAACCTGTCCGCCTGCTCTGAGCAGGTGGACAGACATCGCCGGATTTCAACCTGATCTGGTTGATTGACACCCCCTGCTGGCGGCCCATTGGCCGCGAGTCTGCAGGGGGCGGCGTTGCACCAGCAGCTCTTGTGAGCTGCTGGTGCAATGCTGAATACGGCAAGCGTATTGCTCACCGTATTCAGCGATGTCTGGCGGACCTGATCTGCAATGTCGGATCAGGTCCGCCAGACTTTGATAAATTGGGGCCAAGGGCTTATAACAAAAGTCCAACATTTATTGCAAGATAATTGAAAACAGACATGGGGTAAAATGTAACAGAGTAAAAGAAATACAAATGACTCAAGTCATACGTGTTTCGTGTGACACTGCACACTTGTTCAATGCTGACTGAGTCAGTTTCATGATACTTTGTAAATAAAAAAGTAATTAGTCCCTGCTGGGCTCTCATACAAATGTTAACCTTGTCTACAAAATGAACTAGCGCAGATATAGATATATTAACATCATTACAAGTATATGTAGCATAATATGTTTTAAGAATCATAAATAGATCCTAAACTGTTACCCTAACACTGCGCTAACCGAATCACCACTGCAGGGATTGATTTTCACTGGCTGTACCCTGCACCCCTGACTTAGTACAAATATATAAAAACAATATTTACAATAATATATAGTCAGGATGAGCTATACATTAAGCACTCCTTATCATATAGGCAATCCACTTAATGTGCTTTACAACAATATCAATAATATCAGTATACAATTATAAATATAATTCAAACACAAATTCTTTAAACAAAACTATATGTTAAACAATACTGAAAATTACTAACACAAATTGGCTAAATGGAATTACATTTAAATTTTGTTGATGGTCTCACCTCGATGTCCCAAGGAGTATGGTAAAAGTTATTGTGTCTTTAGATTCTTGAAAGTAAATCCTCCAGTCTTCTATGAATGAGAGCGGTTCTGCTTCACTGATCGCAGGACGCTGAAGAGCGCCCCAACAACTGGTAACTGTGAACACAAAAGAAGAACAGAGCGCAACCGCAACTCAAGGTAAAAGTTTTATTGATTCTTCGAGCGCTAAAAACAAATTGCACTTACAAGATATTAGCAATATTCAGGCCTTTAGGTTAAAAGTTCACTGGACCACAATCACGCTAACAGCTCTCCACGCTGAAATCCGGTATGGCGTCTCTGTGAAATCCACAGGCACAGGTGTCGATGACCAGGTAATAGTGATACTTGCAACTGCAATTGATGTGAATGTCTGCAACAGTGTCCCTTTGTTTTACACAGGTCTACGCATTTCGTCCTTTTGAACAGGACTTTTTCAAGACTGATAATAGCAGTAAATTGGAAAGTTTTTTACTTTACTGTCCCTTTAATGTAACATTTTACTAAAGACTCCTGTATGACTCTTGTGTCACCCTCTGCATTGGTTATGCGCACAAAGAGGTATTAAGGAAGGAGCAAGCAGCCGACGGAAATCCGGGTGCGACTGAAGATCCCTGGCTTTGACCGCACGTCCCACGCCGCAACCCGGTACTTACCAAAATACCTGGTCAATTGATCTCCTCCGCACTGCTTGAAGATCGTCGAGGAGAGGTGAGAGAGGGGAGCCTGCAGATCCCTCAGATCAGGTGCAGGACAAACGGAGGCTTGTGGACTCTTCTTGGGGCCTTTTGGCGCAAACCACGGCCATATTGACACTGCAGGGAGAAGGCCGCCACCAGGGTTTGCAGCCTAAGAGCGGGACCACTTGTAATTCTTTATGCCCAGCTGGTAATCCTAAGGACCTGAGGAGCCTACTGTGAGGTGAGGTGAGCCGCACAAAACATATTCACACAAATATCCTCCCCAAAATAGCGGAGGTGAAATCAGAGCACCTGAGTTAAACGAGTGGACTGCTTGGGGACACTGTCACTCTCTTTTTGACCTATGCTAAACCTTTAGGCCCTAAACTACACTATATTGTGGATTCAGCTGTTGCCACGCCACAGTGACACTAGACACATCTTACTCTCATCTGGATACACCTCACCAGTTTCTACCTTCCCTATTCAGATACTCAGGGAGTAAAGACCAAGAAGTGTTAAAATTAGTAACCAGCTGTTACATTTCACCACTCCTGAAATTGCACAGAATAGGCTTTCACAGTGTCTGGATTAAGTGTGCTACTCTGGGTGATCCCTTTTGCACAGTAAACATACAGAGTGACCATCACCCACCCAGCAGTACCTTTGTTTCAGTAGCGCTTCTGGGGTCTCATACCTGTGGACAACTCCAAAACACCATTTCACAGATTGATTTCACTAGTATGTACTGGCTATAATATTTTGTCGCAGCACCAGCCCTCACTGATACTTCTCACCAAGTTTGGACACCCTCCCCCCCTTTCCAGCTGCCCTTAGTGACAGCGGGTCATATCCAACCCCCTTATCCCACTTTGCCCAAAAGGGGGCACTCCCCTGGGAGGGTGCCATGTATGGACCTTGAATCCGCAGTGTTGGCACTAGTATCCTGGACACATCAAGGTTACTATACCACCAGGCCAAAGATATCCCAGTAGAGGTCTGAGAATACATACACTATCAAAAGCAATATATGTGGCAAAGGGCTGTATCTAGGTTCTAAGTCCACCCCAATCTCATGAAGTGAGAGGTAAAGGAATACCTTGTAAAACTCAAAGACACTCTCCTATGCTACAAATGTTCTGCTAATTGCATTGCTTGTGGGGAGGGGGAGTTCTTAAATCTCTGGATCCTAATACATATACAGTACACACTACTCTAGTATATCTTGCAACTCCAATTTTCAACTTCTTTCTCCTCTGGCCTTGGCTTGAGACCCTGTTCACAGGTTGTGCCAACCACAGCTCTGAGAATGGCACAGTCCAACAAAAGGAAACCAAAGCCACCAGTTGGCCCCAATAGGACTGTGGCGGATCATTTCAACCCTATGCTACTATCTACAAATGAAGACTCGCAGGACAGCTCCAATACCTCTACACCAGGATCAGACATGGTGACCACTACTCTTCAGGCCCTTCAAGAAGCTGCCCCAACAACTGTAACACCTTCATTTATTCTATCATCCCTGCAATCTTTACTCGAGGCACACCACTCCTCTTTTCAGTCTCAAATTACTGCCTCACTGGCAGAGATGCGACGAGACCTGACCTCTACTTCAGAAAGAGTAGACACAATTGAGAGGAAGCAGGAGGACATGGCAGTTGAGCAGGCTAATGTCCTAGCATATGCCCAGAGTCTGGCGGAACAGCTTATTATGTTGGAAAATAAAGTGGCGGATGCTGAAGACCGATCCCGCCGTAATAATCTACGTCTTAGGGGGATTCCTGAGAGTGTAGCCTCAAGTGACTTAGTCACCCACCTGTCTGAATTCTTCAACTTTCTGGCACCACCGGTGAATCCAAATGAGGGACTCATTGATAGGGCGCATAGGGCCCTTCGCCCTAGAAGCCTAGCGACTGATAAACCAAGGGATGTCATTGTGCGGCTGCATTTCTATACATATAAGGAGTGGCTTGTTAGAGCTTCCATGTCCAAACCTACTTGACCAGATCAGTTCAAGGACATCATAATCTTGCTGACCTTTCTCACCACACCCTCCAGCAGCGAAAGTCTTTTGGAGACTTCACTAAGTTTCTTAGAGCGCACAATATAAAATATAGATGGGGTCATCCGACAAGACTTTTTGTTCTAAAAGATAATCAGCAGTATATAGTCACCACAATCGAGCAAAGTCAGAGTCTTCTGCAGAGGTGGAGCTCTACATCTTCACATAGTACCCCGCCCCAAAGCTCTTTGAATCCTTTGGGCCCACTCCCTCAAAGACTACCCAGAGACTCAGCTACACCCAGTCAAGCCCAAGAGGAGGGTAATGTCTGAGCATGAGGCGCAGGGAAGGTGAAATATCTACACCCTTTTGTTTTTTTTCTCCACCTCTACATCTAAACTGCAAGTGACTTTTCTATTTATAAAATCTTTCTTTGCTTTTGCTTTGATACAGGCAAAGACCTTAATCCTAAGTGTATATGTGTCCCTCCCTTCCCCCACTCCCCCTCCTCCTCCCCCTTTCCTTTTTTCTCCCCCCCCCTCTTTCTGCTCTTTTTCCTGTTTTTCTCTTCTCCCTCTCTTTTTACCTTATCCCCTCTCCAACTGGGATATCCCTTCACACTCAAATTAGGAATTAGGAATGCACTTGAGTTTTTTGGAATGTATCTGTAATATGCCATTGCTAGTGTGCTATATTCTGCCTGGATGGTGGGATAGCCACATACTGGCAACCTACTATTGAGTCTACCAATTGGTGGTTGTGATGCCTTCTTATGCATTATTATCTTAGATATGCTATCTGTTTTATAGTTGAATTATATCCTAGACAATGTATACTATAATGCATATGCCATTTGTGTTTCATGCTGCCTTTTCCTTTGACATTTTTTTTCTTTTTTTTTTTTTCTTTTTTTTTGCCTATCTGTCTCGAGATGGGCTTGTACGCTGTTTGCAATTCGCAGTGCCGGGAGGTGTAGTGTTCCACAACTGGCATATTTGCTCTCTCCGATTTGATTGTTAATGTTTTGGTGATGTTCCACAGCCATTGAGTTTTGAAGATTATATGCTATTCCTATTGCGTCTGCTATTGTTATATTTGTGTACTGCAAGTGTTTGCCTAAATAGTGGGGTGGACACACATTGGCAATTCACTACCTGGTCTACCATTGGTTATGATATCTTCTTACGTAATATTATCTTGTATATGTTATTTGTTTTATATTTGAATTACACCCTGGGCGACATATATTATAATATCTGTGCCATTCTGTGTTGCATACTACCTTTACCATTACTATGCTACTAAGCCTACCTCTCTTTGGATAGGCTGGTGAGCTATCTGTGATTTGCAGTGTTATGGAGGTGTGGTGCTGCACAGTTGGCATATTTGTTCTCTCCGCTTAGATTGTTATTATTATGTTGATGTTTAATAACCATTGATATTGCCTTAGCACTTATGGCTCGCATGTGGCCTTAACCTCATTCCCCCCCCCCTTCTCCCCCTCCCCCATCTTTATTACTTAGTACTAAGTTTTTTTGTTTTTTTTTCCTCTTTCTTCTCTTCCCTCTTCTTTCTCCTTCCTTTCCCTTCTCTCCTCTTACCCCCCCCCCCCCTCCTAGATCCGGAGACTGTGTGCTTCCCCCTTCCCCCTCCCTCTCACTTCATATTATTCCTTCTCTTTATTGTATAGTTATCTCTCTAATGTTAAACTAATAACTAAGCTACCGGCTAATACTCTGGAAACATGGTCCAGAGGCTACACACGCGGTTTACCTTGTTTATATACCGCATCCTTTGTGCTCGTTTTTTTTTTTGTTTTGTTGTTTGTTTATCTTTTCTCAGATATTGTCCGCACCAGCGGTTCTCTCTTTAACTTTTTGAGGCTGTGCTGAGTTATATCTACCTACCCTATCTACCCTTTCCCTTTTTTTTTTCCCTCTCCCCCCTCCCTTTTCCGCCCTCCACCTTATTTGCCCTCCCCTCAACTACCCTCTTTTCCACAGCGAACCCCAACTTCTACTTGACAGCCCATCTGGCTCCTACCTACGGGAGGAAGAAACACAACTGCAAGTATGCCATTCTGTTGTGTAACCCACAATGTGAGGGGACTCAACTCTCCGACTAAGCGCAGTATCTGCCTTAGGTTTCTAGCCAAATCTGGAGCCCACCTGGTTTTTCTCCAGGAAACTCATTGGGTAAAAGGCGCAAAAATATGAATTCAATCAAAATTGTACCCTATAGTCGAGACTGCTAGCTTCTCCCAGAAATCAAGAGGAACGGCTATCCTCATACACAAAGACGTCTCTTATGAGAGCATTTTTGTTGACTCTGACCCTCAGGGTAGATATCTGATTCTTGTTTGTAAGCTGGATGGTGTTATGTATACACTGGCCTCCTATTATGGACCCAATAAGCAACATATCCGTTCACTACGTAAATTCCTCCAGAAACTGGAGGCTCTGCGTCAGGGCCTCTTGCTTCTCGCTGGTGATTTTAATACTGTATGGAACCCCAACCTGGATAGGCGATCGGATACCACCCGCAAATCCACTAAACCAGTGGCTGAACTGTCGCACAAATTTCGGAATTTGATCTATCAGTTTAATCTGTTTGACATATGGCGTGCCCTTAATTCGACTGCTCGCGATTACACCTACTTTTCTTCGGTGCATCACTCTTACTCGCGTTTAGACTTTTTCTTTTGCGACCCGGGTCTCCTAGACGGTGTAACTCGAGCCTGGATCCCCCAATGCTCATGGTCAGACCATAACCCTGTGTATATTAATCTGCGATCCTCTATGGAACTCCAACGTTCCTCAACATGGCGCTTACACCCTCATTTATTCTCAGCTCCCGGAACAGAAGCCTCTATTGCCGGGGATATTGCGGAATTTCTAACTTTAAATGACACTAATGAAGTAGACGACTTCACTTTGTGGGCCACGTTGAAGGCATATATTCGGGGGTCGTTCATAAAAATAGCAGCAGCCGAGAAAAAACGCAAAGGGGAAACCCTAGCACAGCTCACTATGAGCCTTCGTAAGATCTCTGAGGAACATAAAGTGAACCCCACAGTTGCGCTGTCCAAACAGCTAACGGATCTTAAAACACGGATAGTTCACTTAGAGACAGAGAGGTCAGCCGTGAGACTTTTACGGCTTAAAGAAATATACTACCACAAAGGTAATAAAGCCAATAGATTACTTGCCAATAGGCTACGTCAAAAAACTGCAGCAGCACGCATCCCCCTGTTGAAGGTGGATGGACGGTGCATTACGAAACCCACAGACATCGGCAATGCCTTTGCGGACTATTATGCCTCCCTCTATAATTTGAAACAGGGAGGCTCGACTCTCCCCCCAACATCTGAAATTATTGATGCATTCCTAACCCCATTAAACCTTCCTTCGGTTCCTCAGGATCGTATTGACTCATTGCAGAGTCCCATCTCGCTAATGCAAATTAAAAAAGCTATTAAATCCCTCAAAGCCTTCAAATCACTAGGGCCGGACGGCTTTTCGGACTTATTTTATAAAAAATTTCAAATTCAGCTGATTCGCATTTTAGGGCATCTTTTTACACTGGCAAGCGAGCAGGGAACCTTCCCGGCTGAATTTTTGCAGGCCACTATCATCACCCTCCCGAAACAAGGGAAAGACTCGACACTTTGTGGAAGTTATAGGCCAATTTCATTGCTGAACCTTGACGTTAAGCTCTATGCCAAAATTCTAGCCTCGCGCCTTAACTCCTTGCTACCTATGCTGGTCGACTCTGATCAGGTGGGCTTTGTCTTGCACCGTCAAGGCCCATATAATACAAGACGGCTCCTGAATGTCTATTTTGAGGCTCATGGTTCGCATCTGCCCTGTGTCACCCTGTCGTTGGATGGTGAGAAAGCCTTCGACAGGGTGAACTGGGAATATATGTTCACCGTGCTGCGACGATTTGGCCTCCTGGAGCCTTTTATCACGGCAATCGCGGCGTTATACTCTACCCCGTCGGCAGTGGTCAAAGGCCTGGGGTTCTGCTCCAAACCTTTCTTGATAACGAACGGCACGAGACAAGGGTGTCCATTGTCCCCACTCATCTTTGCCCTTATGATGGAGCCCTTGGCCGAGGCTATCCGGTCTTGTCCCCAGATTAAAGGGGTCTGCATACATCAAACAGAGCAGAAGACAGCTCTGTTTGCAGATGACTTAACAGTACTTATATCTGACCCTCTTACCTCTCTTCCCCATCTATTCTCCCTGTTGGACAAATTTGCCTTAGCTAGTTATTATAAACTAAATGTTCTTAAAACAGAGGCTTACGCAATCAACATCTCGGAAGAGATTCTCAATACGCTAAAACGCACTTATAAGTTCTCGTGGTCCACATCACATATCAAACATCTCGGGGTCTATCTCTCCCATAGTGTATCGGAGATGATTGACTTAAATTTTACTCCCCTGTTATCAAATATCGAAAAATCTACCGACACATGGAATGTTCCATCATTGTCGTGGCTGGGTGGGATAGCAGCTTTCAAAATGAGCCTCCTTCCGAAGCTTACTTATTTGTTTCGCTCGCTACCCGTCCCAATTCCTAGATCTACAATTTATAAATTCCAACAACTGTGCAATAAATTCATATGGTGCAATAAAGTCCCGAGACTAGCTACTAACATCCTGCAACAACCCTTACTGGCTGGCGGGGCGGCTGCCCCCAATATTTTAAAATATCATGAAGCAGCCAGACTCTCCCCCGTAACTCAATGGAGCTCGACGTTCGGGAGCCGGTGGGCTGAGATTGAACAGGCATCCCTTCCGGCTGGGTACACCCTGAGCGATCTGCTGTGGATCCCCAAGCATTCCAGGCCGCCTGTCCTTCTGGCTAACCCTATTATAAAATTGAATTTTAGATTTTGGGATAAGTTTCGTAACCTTCCGTCTATAGCACCTCACCCCTCACCATCACACTCATTGAGAGGATTGCTATTATCACTACCAGACTCTCATCCTAATTTATGGCTTGCTTTGGGCTTGACCAAGATAGCAGACCTCTATGTAGGAGATAAATTACTCACCTATCAAGGTTTCCTTCGGAAATTTAGTCCACCGCCTCTTTTGCACTTTGAGTTTTGGAGACTACGTAGCCTCCTCGTATCGTGGGGCTTTGATACAGGCCCTCTGAGGACCAAAACTGTCTGGGAGGTAAGATGGGACTCTCCTACCAGACTCCTATCCATCTCATATCTTGTACTTATGAATCCTCCAGTCTTCTACAAATCTCCCCCAATACGGCACTGGCAATCCTCCCTAGCGGTTTCACATGAACCACAGCAATGGCGGATTGCAGTCCAACTCACCAAGAAAGCTATACACTGTACAACTTTGTATGAGTTGTTTCTCAAGGTCGTACTCCAATGGCATATGACTCCCATTCGACCTGTTTAAAATTTCGCCAGTCAACTCACCTAAATGCTGGAGGGGATGCGAGGACTTGGGAACCCCTCAACATATCTGGTGGTTTTGTCCACAGATTCAGCCGCAGAGGGCAGAGGGCAATCCAATATTGCTCTTCAGGGGGTATTCATTTACCCATGTCATCAAGTTCATGTCTATTTCACATTTTGCCCAGACGGTTGACCCTGCCTTAAAAACTGTTCTGTATCTACCTATTCTTAGCTGTTAAACTGGCTGTGGCCCATATGTGGCTACAGCGTGTTTCACCCTCATGGGAGCAAGTGACTGACATATTAGACTTTGTTAGGAGAATGGAGTCCTATGTCTCCCACATTCATGGGGCAGAGGACCTCTAGATTAAAATATGGGCATATCGTCCAGAGTAATTCTTCCTGCAAATACTATGGGGTACTCATGTTTCTTTAGTGTTGGTCTTTTCTAATACTATACGAACATTCTTACCTATCCCCCCTTCCTCCCCTAAACTGAACCCCCCTTTGCCTCCCTCCTAAAATCCCTTTCCCATATCCCCCGCCCCCGGGGGTTTTTCCCCCTTTTTCCTTCCCCCCTATTTGATAGCTTGGCACAGTCTTTATATGGTTTGACTAATATATCTGATTTGCAATGTTCTATGGTTAAGTTATGATATTGGTATGAACAACTTTGATATAACCTTTACATTATGTGAAGAATGCTGATCTATCTGGACAAGTAGCAATGTGTCTGTCTTCCCACAGCAACTGGCTTTTAGTACTCCCACCTAGAGAGGTGGGGGAAAGATTGGAGATCCACAGGCAATTGGCATTGACTCTAACATTCAGCATTCTCTCTTGTGTCTCTTATTATGTGTGTCTGCTCTATATACTGTAATTTTCTATTAGTACTGTATTATGTACTATTGATATGTATGTACATGCTTGATGCTCTTATGTTCACTCATCTTTTTAAAACAATAAAAATTATTAAAAAAAAATAAAAAAATACTAAATTACAAAAAATATTAAACACTAAATTACCAAAAATAACAAACGAAATTATCAAAAATAAAAAAGAATTACACCTAATCTAATAGCCCTATAAAAATAAAAAAGCCCACCCAAAATAAAAAAAAACTCTAGCCTACAATAAACTACCAATAGCCCTTAAAAGGGCCTTTTGTAAGGCATTGCTCTAAGTTAAGCAGCTCTTTTACCTGTAAAAAAAAATACAAAGACCCCCCCAACAGTAAAACCCACCACTCAACCAACCCCCCCAAAATAAAAAAACCTAACTCTAACAAAAACCTAAGCTACCCATTGCCCTGAAAAGGGCATTTGTATGGGCATTGCCCTTAAAAGGGCATATATAGCTCTTATGCATTGCCCTGAAAAGGGCATTTAGCTCTTTTAAGAAAAGCCCAAACCCTAAACTAAAAGAAAAACACCCAAAAAGTTTAAAAAATCCTAACACTAACCCCCAAGATCCACTTACAGTTTCTGAAATCCAGGCGGCGAGGTCTTTATCCATCCAGGCGGCATCTTCTATCCTCATCCAGGTGGCATCTTCTATCTTCATCCCGACGGCGCGGAGCGGGTCCATCCTGAAGACATCCAGCGCGGAGCATCCTCTTCATACGGTCCCTGCCGTATACTGAATCTTCAGTGCAAGGGAGACTTTTTAAAATGGTGTTCCTTGCATTCCTATTGGCTGATTTTCTTTTGGAAATTCAAATCAGCCAATAGGATGAGAGCTACTGAAATTCTATTGGCTGATTTGAACAGCCAATAGAATCTCAGAAGCTCTCATCTTATTGGATGAGAGCTTCTGAGATTCCATATCGCACGCACAAGCCGGCTGTTTCAAAACTTGTAATGGCAGCACTATAGAGTGCATAACTAGTAATCTACCTTTGTTATTTATTTATTTATTTATTTATTTATTTACTTACTTACTTGCTTTTAATGCTGTGTATCCCAAACACATTTGCTTTTACTTGTGCAGTGATTGACACTTTTAAATACTATTTTTAGCAAAATGTATCATTTCAATCTAGCCATTAAAAAAACAACGCCTAGATTACGAGTTTGGCGTTAGCTTTAAAAAGCAGCGTTGAGAGGTCCCAACGCTGCTTTTTAACCCCCGCTGGTATTACGAGTCAGGCAGGAAAGGGTCTACCGCTCACTTTTCTTCCGCGACTCGAGGCTACCGCAAATCCCCTTACGTCAATTGCGTATCCTATCTTTTCTATGGGACTTGCCTAACACTGGTATTACGAGTCTTGGAAGAAGTGAGCGGTAGACCCTCTCCTGGCAAGACTCCTACCGCATTTAAAAGTCAGTAGTTAAGAGTTTTATGGGCTTCTTAACTAAAGTTCTTAAAAATACACTAACACCCATAAACTACCTATTAACCCCTAAACCGAGGCCCCCCCACATCGCAAACACTTTAACAATTTTTTTTTAACCCCTAATCTGCCGACCGGACATCGCCGCCACCTACATTATACTTATGAACCCCTAATCTGCTGCCCCTAACATCGCTGACATCTACATTATATTTATTAACCCCTAATCTACCGCCCCCAACGTCGCCACCACCTACCTGCACTTATTAACCCCTAATCTGCCGACCGGACATCGCCGCCACGTTAATAAATGTATTATCCCCTAAACCGCCGCACTCCCGCCTCACAAACACTAGTTAAATTTTATTAACCCCTAATCGGCTACCCTAACATCGCCAACACCTACTTACATTTATTAACCCCTAATCTGCCACCCCCAACGTCGCCGCTAATATATTAAAGGTATTAACCCCTAAACGTAAGTCTAAACCTAACCTTAACCCCCCCTAACTTAAATATATTTTAAATTAAACTAAATACATTTAACAAAATTAAATAAATTATTCCTATTTAAAACTAAATACTTACCGATAAATTAAACCCTAAGCTAGCTACAATATAATTAATAGTTACATTGTAGCTATTTTAGGATTTATATTTATTTCATAGGCAGCTTTGTATTTATTTTAACTAGGTACAATAGTTATTAAATAGTTAATAACTATTTAATAACTACCTAGCTAAAATAAGTACAAAATTACTTGTAAAATAAATCCTAACCTAAGTTACAATTACATCTAACACTACACTATCATTAAATAAATTACCTAAACTACCTACAATTAATTACAATTAAATTCAATAAACTAAATTACGGAAACCCCCCTCCACTAAATTACGGAACCCCCCCCCCCCCACTAAATAGCAGGGGGGAAAAAAATTACAAGACGTTTAAACTAATTACACCTAATCTAAGATCCCTAATAAAATAAAAAAGCCCCCCAAAATAATAAAAATGCCGTACCCTATACTAAATTACAAATAGTCCTTTAAAGGGCCTTTTGCGGGGCATTGCCCCAAAGTAATCAGCTCTTTTACCTGTAAAAAAAAATAATACAATAATCCCCAACATTACAACCCACCACCCACACACCCCTACTCTAAAACCCACTCAATACCCCCTTAAAAAAACCTAACACTACCCCATTGAAGATCACCCTACCTTGAGCCGTCTTCACCCAGCCGGGCACAAGTGGTCATCCGATCCGGGCAGAAGTCTTCATCCGATGGGGCAGAAGAGGACATCCAGACCGGCAGAAGTCTTCATCCTATCTGGGCAGAAGAGGACATCCGGACCGGGAGAAGGCTTCATCCAAGCGGCATCTTCTATCTTCATCCATCCGACGAGGAGCGACTCCATCTTGAAGACATCCGGCGCAGAGCATCCTTCCAGCACGACGACTAACGCCGAATGACGGTTCCTTTAAATGACGTCATCCAAGATGGCGTCCCTCGAATTCCGATTGGCTGATAGGATTCTATCAGCCAATCGGAATTAAGGTAGGAAAAATACGATTGGTTGATTTAATCAGCCAATCGGATTGAAGTTCAATCCGATTGGCTGATTGGATCAGCCAATAGAATGCGAGGTCAGTTCTATTGGCTGATCCAATCAGCCAATCGGATTGAACTTCCTGTGATTCACAAGCCCACCTAACGATATGATCCAGCACTAGCAACTATGCATAATTATAAATAATCAATTTAAAGGTTCCCTAGATACCAGGGCTTCATCTTTTCTAGGTCTTTTGAAAGTCTCCATTAAAAGCTTGCGGCTAGATTACGAGTTTTTGTCTGTAAGGCTTGCGGCTCTAACGCTCCTTTTTTTTCCACCGCTCCCTTAACTATTGTACCTAGTTAAAATAAATACAAAGTTGCCTGTAAAATAAAAATAAATCATAAGAAAGCTACAATGTAACTATTAGTTATATTGTAGCTATCTTATGGTTTATTTTTCAGGTAAGTATTTAGTTTTAAATAGGAATAATTTATTTAATTGTAGTTATTTAGATGTATTTAAATTATATTTAAATTAGGGGGTGTTAGGGTTAGGGTTAGACTTAGGTTTAGGGGTTAATAACTTTATTATATTGGCGGCGGCAGATTAGAGGTTAATTAATTTAATATAGTTGCGGCGACGTTGGGGGGGCAGAGTAGGGGTTAATAACTATAATGTAGGTGTCAGCGATGTTGGGGGCAGCAGATTAGGGGTTTATAACTATAATGTAGGTGGCGGCGGTGTCCGGACGATGTCGGGGGTGGCAGATTAAGGGTTAATAAGTGTAAGATTAGGGGTATTTAGACTCGGGGTTCGTGTTAGGTGTAGACATAAATTTCATTTCCCCATAGGAAACAATGGGGCTGCGTTAGAAGCTGGACGCTGCTTTTTTGCAGGTGTTAGGTTTTTTCCAGCCAGCTCAGCCCCATTGTTTCCTATGGGGAAATCGTGCACGAGCACGTTTAGCCAGCTTACCTCTACCGTAAGCAACGCTGGTATTGAGGTGAGATGTGGAGCTAAATTCTGCTCAACATTCACCTTTTTGCGGCTAACGCCAGGTTTAAAAAAAACTGTAATACCAGCGTTGGCTTAAGGGAGCGGTGGGAAAAAAAGGAGCGTTAGAGCTGCAAGCCTTACCGACAAAAACTCGTAATCTAGCCCCAAGCTTTTAATGGAAACTTTCAAAAGACCTAGAAAAGATGAAGCCCTGGTATCTAGGGAACCTTTAAATTGATTATTTATAATTATGCATAGTTGCTAGTGCTGGATCATATCGTTAGGTGGGCTTGTGAATCACAGGAAGCAGACTGCACTGAAAGAAGTTACACATTGAAACTCATGATGTCATGATGCACTTATAGAGAATCCAGTGAGATGTGAGCTCATTAAGTACACATTATCCTGTACCTTTCTGACATTTTAAAGCTTAAAGGGACAGTCAACACAAAAATTGTTATTGTTTAAAAAGATAGATAATGCCTTTACTACCCATTCCCCAGCTTTGCACAACCAACACAGTTATATTAATATACTTTTTACCTTTAAACCTCTAAATTTCTGTCTGTTTCTAAGTCACTAAAGACAGACTCTTATCACATGCTTTTTTATTAGCTTTTCACAACAGGGGAGTGTTAGTTCATGTGAGCCAAATAGATAACATTATGCTCACGCCCGTGGGTTCGTGGCTTAAATGCAAGTCAATAGATAATTAATAAAAAGTCATGTGATCAGGGGACTTTTTCTATAAGTTTTCTATGGGGATGGCCATGGCAGGACCTTGATTATGTGGTCAGTAAAACATTTTTGTGTTAATTTTGTTGTATGTTAATTGCCCTGCTGGAAGATCCAACCACGGCCCATTTTAAGCTTTCTGGCAGAGACAGTCAGGTGTTCATTTAATATCTGTTGATATTTGATAGAGTCTCTGATGCCATGTATCCTAACAAATTGTCCAGGTCCTCTGGCAGAAAAACAGCCCCAAAACATTAAAGAGCCACCACCATATTTTACCGTGGGCATGAGGTACTTTTCTATATGGCTACCTCCCTGTGTGTGAAAACCCACCTCTGTTGTTTATTGCCAAAAAGCTCTATTTTGGTTTCATCTGACCATAAAATCCGATCCCATTTGAAGTTGTAGTAGCGTCTGGCAAACTGAAGACACTTGCGTTTGTTTTTAGATGAGAGTATAGGCTTTTTTCTTTAAACCCTTCCAAACAACTTGTGGTGATGTAGATGATGTCGGATTGTAGTTTTGGAGACTTTCTGACCCTAAGACGCAACTAACCTCTGCAATTCTCCAGCTGTGATCCTTGGAGATATTTTGGCCACTCTAACCATCCTCTTCACAGTGGTTGAGACAATATAGTCACATGTCCTCTTCCAGGGTGACTCATAACATTTCCATTTGACTGGAACTTCTTAATTATTGCCCTGATAGTAGAAATGGGCATTTTTAATGCTTTTGCTATTTTCTTATAGCCACTTCCCATTTTGTGAAGCTGAACAACCTTTTCCCACTCACCACAGCTATTTTCCTTGGTATTACCCCATTGTGATGAATAACTAAGAGTATTTGGCCTATGTGTTACTTCATATTTATACCCCTGTGAAATATGACATCATGGTTGAATAATGTCCTGTTCCTAGTCACCCAGGTGTGCTAAAAATGGTAAAAGTTTAATGGGAATATACTTTAAATATATTTTTCTCATATGTGTCCATAGGGGTGAAAATAATTGTGCCACATATATTTTTTTTGGATATACCTGTGTTGTGTATGCAATTGTTTAATATCCATGACAGCAGCTTATTTTTGTGTATTTTTTTTAACAAAAGAACAAAAGGTTAAACAATAAATAAAAAATTTCACAGCTTTAGAATTCCTGACATTTTTATGTATTGTGCATATGCCACACTAATTATGTGCTATATTATGCATATATATCGAAAACACACCTGTAACTTAGATCTTTCAACTCTTCTCGGCCACCAATATACAAGCTGTAGGCAGCTTCAGGGCTGGGTACAATTATCTCACTGGCACCGTCCATAACCCTGGTAAAATATATAAAAAAAAATAAGATGGGGTTAAATGCATCTGAAAAATACTACAAACGGTTGCTTTGTTCTCTTACTATTCTCTGTTGAAGAGTAAACCTAGTGATGCACTACTAGGAGCTAGCTAAACAGATCGAGTGAGCCAATTGCAAAAGGCACTGCTCCTGAGACTACCTAGGTATGATGTTCAAAAAAGGATAACAAGAGAACAAAGCAAGTTTGATAATTGGAATAAATTGAAAACTAGTCTAAGGGGTCTATTTATGATTGTGCGGACGGACATGATACGATCTTGTGAACTGCTGGTGCAATGCTGCCCCCTGCAGATTTGCGGCCACTAGCAGGGGGTGTCAACCAACCCTATCGTATTCGATCGGGTTGATTTCTGTTCGCCGCCTCAGAGCAGGAGGACAGGTTATGGAGCAGCGGTTCACCGGAAACCCCTAAAACTGTATGTTCTATCTGAATCATGATATTTCAATTTTGATTATTCTGCCCACTTAACATAGTAGATTTTAGATTGTATTTATTGGGAACACATTGTAATTATAATTTGAAAAGAGAGATAAGATAAAAAAAATTGTAACTCATTTATCAAGTTGTTCCTGATTTATATATATAGTATTTAGCAGGCTTTGGGCTTCAAAGAAAACCCTAACTTCTGCTATTAACCACAACAGAGTATATGACAATGCTTTAGAAGGAGGGGGTCTCCCTTAAACAGTGATCAGGTCATCACCCTTATATGACAGACACGTGCATACTGGTCCCAGTCAAAGAAATAGACTTGCCCTTATCTGCACACAGAGGGTTATAGGACTCTCTCATTGTAAAAAAGCAAGACTCGTATTACTAATGAGCAGGTTTTGTGTATCCCCATCAGTGAAGTCATTAGTATTTGCCGGTTATGTGTTACACTTTACATGAAGAAGGACAGTGTATATTAATAACTACCTTAAAACATTGGCATTACCCTTTTAGGGAAGAAAATTCTAGAGCTATGTAGACCAGCTATGTATACCTGTCCCTCAACTGCAAAATTTGTCATGCCACCTCTCAATTCAATAAGGGGAGAGACATCTTTTAAAAAGGGATTTTTATTTCCATATATCTTCGATGTGATTATCAATATAATAGTAATCATCTTGTCTCAACAGTTAATACATATGTTACATATTTTGGTAGATCTATATGGTAGATACTATCATATAAGCCTTACAAGATTAAAGGAACATAAAAAGCTTAAAATTAATCTTTTGTGATTCACATAGCTAAAGCAATTGAAAATAGCCCAACTAATTTATTCCTATTATAAAATTTACCTGATTATCTTGGTATTAAAACAGAGCAGGAGTGTGCATGTTTCTTTAGACATATATAGGCAGCATTCTGTGTAGCGATGTTACACAAGCAACCAGTGGAGGGAGTTTAGAATGCAGTATTTCTCCAACATTGGTGTGTCCGGTCCACGGCGTCATCCTTACTTGTGGGATATTCTCTTCCCCCAACAGGAAATGGCAAAGAGTCCCAGCAAAGCTGGCCATATAGTCCCTCCTAGGCTCCGCCCACCCCAGTCATTCTCTTTGCCGTTGCACAGGCAACATCTCCACGGAGATGGTTAAGAGTTTTTTGGTGTTTAAATGTAGTTTTTATTCTTCTATCAAGTGTTTGTTATTTTGAAATAGTGCTGGTATGTACTATTTACTCTGAAACAGAAAAGGATGAAGATTTCTGTTTGTGAGAGGAAGATGATTTTAGCAGACAGTAACTAAAATTGATTGCTGTTTCCACATAGGACTGTTGAGATTAAGTAACTTCAGTTGGTGGAAGCAGTTAGCAGACTTTTCTGCTTAAGGTATGACTAGCCATATTTCTAACAAGACGATGTAATGCTGGAAGGCTGTCATTTCCCCTCATGGGGACCGGTAAGCCATTTTCTTAGTCAAACAAACAGAATAAAGGGCTTATTATGGGCTAAAAAAACTGGTAGACATTTTTATGGGCTAAATCGATTGCTTTATTTGGGCATTTTATTCATATTTATGCTAACAATTTGCATTTATAAACTTGGGGAACGTTTATTAAACGGCAGGCACTGTGTTAGACACCTTTTCCAGTCAGAGGGCCTTCCTAGTTGTAGACTGAGCCTCATTTTCGCGCCATTACTGCGCAGTTGTTTTTTGAGAGCAGGGCATGCAGATGCATGTGTGAGGATCTAAAAATTGCTGGAAAAGCTTCTAGAAGGCGTCAATTGGTATCGTATTCCCCTCTGGGCTTGGTTGGGTCTCAGCAAAGACTATAGCTGGGACTGTATAGGGGTTAAATTTATAAACGGCTCCGTCTTATTTTAAGGGTTAAAGCTCTGAAATTTGGTGTGCAATTTGGTGTGCAATACTATTAATGCTTTAAGACACTGTGGTGAAATTTTGGTAATTTTTGAACAATTCCTTCATACTTTTTCACATATTCAGTAATAAAGTGGTTTCTGTTTAAAATTTAAAGAGACAGTAACGGTTTTGTTTTAAAACGTTTTTTTGTGCTTTGTTGACAAGTTTAAGCCTGTTTAACATGTCTGTACCTTCAGATAAGCTATGTTCTATATGTATGAAAGCCAATGTGTCTCCCCATTTAAATTTATGTGATAAATGTGCCATAGCGTCCAAACAAAGTAAGGACAGTACTGCCACAGATAATGAAATTGCCCAAGATGATTCCTCAGATGAGGGGAGTAAACATGATACTACATCATCCCCTACTGTGTCTACACCAGTTTTGCCCACGCAGGAGGCCCCTAGTACATCTAGTGCGCCAATGCTTATTACCATGCAACAATTAACGGCTGTAATGGATAACTCCATAGCAAATATTTTATCCAAAATGCCTACTTATCAGAGAAAGCGCGATTGCTCTGTTTTAAACACTGAAGAGCAGGAGGGCGCTGATGATAATTGTTCTGTCATACCCTCACACCAATCTGAAGGGGCCATGAGGGAGGTTTTGTCAGATGGAGAAATTTCAGATTCAGGAAAAATTTCTCAACAAGCTGAACCTGATGTTGTGACATTTAAATTTAAATTAGAACATCTCCGCGCACTGCTTAAGGAGGTGTTATCTACTCTGGATGATTGTGACAACTTGGTCATTCCAGAGAAATTATGCAAGATGGACAAGTTCCTAGAGGTTCCGGTGCACCCCGACGCTTTTCCTATACCCAAGCGGGTGGAGGACATAGTAAATAAGGAGTGGGAAAAGCCCGGCATACCTTTTGTTCCCCCCCCTATATTTAAGAAATTATTTCCTATGGTCGACCCCAGAAAGGACTTATGGCAGACAGTCCCTAAGGTCGAGGGGGCAGTTTCTACTCTAAACAAACGCACTACTATTCCTATCGAAGATAGTTGTGCTTTCAAAGATCCTATGGATAAAAAATTGGAAGGTTTGCTTAAAAAGATTTTTGTACAGCAAGGTTACCTTCTACAACCAATTTTGTGCATTGTTCCTGTCACTACAGCAGCGTGGTTCTGGTTCGAGGAACTAGAAAAGTCGCTCAGTAGAGAGACTCCATATGAGGAGGTTATGGACAGAGTTCACGCACTTAAATTGGCTAACTCTTTTATTTTAGATGCCGCTTTGCAATTAGCTAGATTAGCGGCGAAAAATTCAGGGTTTGCTATCGTGGCGCGCAGAGCGCTTTGGCTAAAGTCTTGGTCAGCGGATGTGTCATCCAAGACAAAATTGCTTAACATCCCTTTCAAAGGTAAAACTCTATTTGGACCAGAATTGAAAGAGATTATTTCAGACATCACTGGGGGAAAGGGCCACGCCCTTCCACAAGATAGGCCTTTCAAGGCTAAAAATAAGTCTAATTTTCGTTCCTTTCGCAATTTCAGGAACGGACCGGCCTCTAATTCTGCATCCTCTAAGCAAGAGGGTAATGCCTCACAACCCAAACCAGCCTGGAAACCGATGCAAGGCTGGAACAAGGGTAAGCAGGCCAAGAAGCCTGCCGCTGCTAACAAAACAGCATGAAGGAGTAGCCCCCGATCCGGGACCGGATCTAGTGGGGGGCAGACTCTCTCTCTTTGCTCAGGCTTGGGCAAGAGATGTTCAGGATCCCTGGGCGCTAGAAATAGTTTCTCAAGGTTATCTCCTGGAATTCAAGGAACTACCCCCAAGGGGAAGGTTCCACATGTCTCACTTATCCTCAAACCAAATAAAGAGACAGGCATTCTTACATTGTGTAGAAGACCTGTTAAAGATGGGAGTGATACACCCAGTTCCAATAAAGGAACAAGGAATGGGATTTTATTCCAATCTGTTCGTAGTTCCCAAAAAAGAGGGAACTTTCAGACCAATTTTGGATTTGAAGATCCTAAACAAATTTCTCAGGGTACCATCGTTCAAGATGGAAACCATTCGAACGATTCTACCCACTATCCAGGAAAGTCAATTTATGACTACCGTGGATCTAAAGGATGCGTACCTACATATTCCTATCCACAAAGAACATCATCAGTTCCTAAGGTTCGCTTTTCTGGACAAGCATTACCAGTTTGTGGCCCTCCCATTCGGGTTAGCCACTGCTCCAAGGATTTTCACAAAGGTGCTAGGGTCCCTTCTAGCGGTTCTAAGACCGAGGGGCATTGCAGTAGTACCTTACTTGGACGACATTCTAATACAAGCGTCGTCCCTGTCAAAAGCAAAGGCTCATACAGACATCGTTCTAGCCTTTCTCAGATCACACGGATGGAAGGTGAACATAGAAAAAAGTTCTCTGTCTCCGTCGACAAGAGTTCCCTTCTTGGGAACAATAATAGATTCCTTAGAAATGAGGATTTTTCTGACAGAGGTCAGAAAATCAAAACTTCTAAGCTCTTGTCAAGTGCTTCATTCTGTTCCTCGTCCTTCCATAGCGCAGTGCATGGAAGTAGTAGGGTTGATGGTTGCAGCAATGGACATAGTTCCTTTTGCACGAATTCATCTAAGACCATTACAACTGTGCATGCTCAAACAGTGGAATGGGGACTATACAGACTTGTCTCCAATGATTCAAGTAGATCAGAAGACCAGAGATTCACTCCGTTGGTGGCTGACCCTGGACCATCTGTCCCAGGGAATGAGCTTCTTCAGACCAGAGTGGGTCATTGTCACGACCGACGCCAGTCTAGTGGGCTGGGGCGCGGTCTGGGAATCCCTGAAAGCTCAGGGTCTATGGTCTCGGGAAGAGTCTCTTCTCCCGATAAACATTCTGGAACTGAGAGCGATATTCAATGCTCTCAGGGCTTGGCCTCAGCTAGCAAGGGCCAGATTCATAAGGTTCCAACCAGACAACATGACGACAGTTGCGTATATCAATCATCAGGGGGGAACAAGGAGTTCCCTGGCGATGAAAGAAGTGACCAAAATAATTCAATGGGCGGAGGATCACTCCTGCCACCTGTCTGCGATCCACATCCCAGGTGTGGAAAACTGGGAGGCGGATTTTCTGAGTCGTCAGACATTCCATCCGGGGGAGTGGGAACTCCATCCGGAGATCTTTGCCCAAATAACTCAATTATGGGGCATTCCAGACATGGATCTGATGGCATCTCGTCAGAACTTCAAGGTTCCTTGCTACGGGTCCAGATCCAGGGATCCCAAGGCGACTCTAGTAGATGCACTAGTAGCACCTTGGACCTTCAACCTAGCTTATGTATTTCCACCGTTTCCTCTCATTCCCAGGCTGGTAGCCAGGATCAATCAGGAGAGGGCCTCGGTGATCTTGATAGCTCCTGTGTGGCCACGCAGGACTTGGTATGCAGACCTGGTGAATATGAACATCCAAATCTGGTCTCCCTCCAGCTGACGGCTTGGAGATTGAACGCTTGATTCTATCGAAGCGTGGGTTTTCAGATTCTGTGATAGATACTCTGGTTCAGGCCAGAAAACCGGTAACTAGAAAGATTTACCATAAAATATGGAAAAAATATATCTGTTGGTGTGAATCCAAAGGATTCCCATGGAATAAGATAAAAATTCCTAGGATTCTCTCCTTTCTACAAGAATGTTTGGAGAAAGGATTATCTGCAAGTTCTCTAAAGGGACAGATCTCTGCTTTATCTGTCTTACTACACAAAAGACTGGCAGCTGTGCCAGATGTTCAAGCATTTGTTCAGGCTCTGGTTAGGATCAAGCCTGTTTACAGACCTTTGACTCCTCCCTGGAGTCTAAATCTAGTTCTTTCAGTTCTTCAAGGGATTCCGTTTGAACCTTTACATTCCATAGATATTAAGTTACTATCTTGGAAAGTTTTGTTTTTGGTTGCCATTTCTTCTGCTAGAAGAGTTTCCGAGTTATCTGCTTTGCAGTGTTCACCGCCCTATCTGGTGTTCCATGCAGATAAGGTGGTTTTGCGTACTAAGCCTGGTTTTCTTCCTAAGGTTGTTTCTAACAAAAATATTAACCAGGAGATAGTTGTACCTTCTTTGTGTCCGAATCCAGTTTCAAAGAAGGAACGTTTGTTACACAATTTGGACGTAGTCCATGCTCTAAAATTCTATTTAGAGGCTACAAAAGATTTCAGACGAACATCTTCCTTGTTTGTTGTTTATTCTGGTAAAAGGAGAGGTCAAAAAGCGACTTCTACCTCTCTTTCCTTTTGGCTTAAAAGCATCATCCGATTGGCTTATGAGACTGCCGGACGGCAGCCTCCTGAAAGAATCACAGCTCACTCTACTAGGGCTGTGGCTTCCACATGGGCCTTCAAGAACGAGGCTTCTGTTGACCAGATATGTAAGGCAGCGACTTGGTCTTCACTGCACACTTTTGCCAAATTTTACAAATTTGATACTTTTGCTTCTTCGGAGGCTATTTTTGGGAGAAAGGTTTTGCAAGCTGTGGTGCCTTCCATTTAGGTAACCTGATTTGCTCCCTCCCTTCATCCGTGTCCTAAAGCTTTGGTATTGGTTCCCACAAGTAAGGATGACGCCGTGGACCGGACACACCAATGTTGGAGAAAACAGAATTTATGCTTACCTGATAAATTACTTTCTCCAACGGTGTGTCCGGTCCACGGCCCGCCCTGGTTTTTTAATCAGGTCTGATTAATTATTTTCTCTAACTACAGTCACCACGGTACCATATGGTTTCTCCTATATATATTTCCTCCTGTCCGTCGGTCGAATGACTGGGGTGGGCGGAGCCTAGGAGGGACTATATGGCCAGCTTTGCTGGGACTCTTTGCCATTTCCTGTTGGGGAAGAGAATATCCCACAAGTAAGGATGACGCCGTGGACCGGACACACCGTTGGAGAAAGTAATTTATCAGGTAAGCATAAATTCTGTTTTTACTGTAAACAGCGCTGTATATGTAAAAGCACAGTTTAATAAATAAGAAAAAAATGAAAGTGCATCTATCTTTGGATAGGAGACATCCAAACAGTGTGTGCAGTAGTAGTAAGTGAGGCGGAACTGTGTGTTTGATGCTGTAAAACAACATCGCCTGCAGCAGTGAGATCTCCCTCTTCAAGTTGCTTGTATATAACATTACTACAAAAGCTGTTTTCTGTAGCGCTTTAGACATGCATGCACTCCTCAACCTACAGCAGCATGTGAACACCAATGTTTCAACAAGAAGCAATAGGTAAATTTGATTTAGTTTTTTTCAAATTATACAATTTATCTGAATCATGAAAATTTAATTCTAACCTTTAAGTGAGTAGTTTGTGCATCATGGCATTTTCTTTTATTAAGAACCACAACTGTACAACCAAAACTGGGTATCACAGATGGTCAAATATTCTATTCCGGATGCTTTATGCATAAAGTGCAGGATGTTTATTTATTCATATTGTACAAATTAACTTGATGTGCTAAATGCATATTCAAACATGTAAGACTAAATTACAAGTGGAGAGCAAAAAACATTAACACTATTGTGCGCTAACATCACTCGAGCACAATTAATAGAATTTCTAAGTTCAAAGTTCTTTTTTTAGTCACTCGAGCAATAGTCTAGGGAGTGCTAACAGGTGCATGTCAGATTTCTTGGGTACACTACTACATCCCTCTCACTGATTATACTCCTATGTAGGACTGCAGTAAAATTCAAGTCAGATATTGCTTGAGCGCTAAGCTAAAGGAGTGCAAAAAAAATGTACTCAAGTAGTAGAGATCTTCATGTAGTTCTGTGCTATATTATTTTAATAAAACTTAAGCATAAAACATTTCACACACACAAACATATATATCTATTAAAGGGATGAAGCAGACTTGGCAAATAGAACCTTACTCACGTTGTGATCAATCAACTCCCATCTAGGAACAAAAAGCAATCGAACAATTCAAGGTAAGTTTTGTTTTTGTTTTTTTTAAAGATTATAAGTTTATTGAAAGCCAATCTTATACAAAGTACAAACAAGTGTATAAACAAAGGCAACAGATTACATTTTTTCAATATTATTTTGTTGTTGTTATTTCTGTAACAGAGTAAACAGAGAAAGAGGAAGGGAAGATAAAAGAGAGAGAAAATATAATAGTTAAAGGGACAGTCTAGTCCAAAAAAAACTTTCATCTTTCAAATAGGGCATGTAATTTTAAACAACTTTCCAATTTACTTTTATCACCAATTTTGCTTTGTTCTCTTTCTATTCTTAGTTGAAAGCTAAACCTAGGAAGGCTCATATGATAATTTCTAAGCCCTTGAAGGCCGCCACTTATCACATGTTTTTTTATTTGCTCTTCATAACAGGGGAGAGCTAGTTCATGTAAACCATATAGATAACATTGTGCTCACGCCCGGGAATTGTGTGCAGACACTGCACTAATTGGCTAAAATGAAAGTCAATAGATACTAAATAAAATGTCATGTTATCAGGGGGCTGTCAGAAGATGCTTAGATACAAGTTAATCACAGATGTAAAAAGTGTATTAATATAACTGTGTTGGTTATGCAAAACTGGGGAATGGGTAATAAAGGGATTATCTATATTTAAAAACAGCAACAATTCTGGTGTTGACTGTCCCTTTAACAATAAATACAGCATTCTATTAAATGGTGTATGGCAAAAAGAATCTCATCTGTCAAAGGGTCTAATAGACATGTATAGGTTAATTTTAGGTCAATGCACTACTTTAACCCTTTCCGGTCCTATAAATTAAATAAAACCTGCAGCCGGCAGGTTTTATTTAATTTTCGCGCCACACTTTTGAATTTCTCAGCTAAATAGCAAGTCACCACTAGATTGCGCTATTTAGCGGTAAAATTCAAAATTGGAAATTGTCGGAATATATCCGGCGTTTGACCGCATGCGGTGAAACGCTGTGTCGGATATATTTCAACAAAGGACCTGAATGGGTTAAAACCAAACCATGCTATAATCATTTATTGTGAGAAGGTTAATAGTAGAGGGCCATCAGGTGGAGAGAGTCCACAGGGTCTTCCGCTACAAGTGAAGTAAGATGTATAATGATAATTGAACTTTATTGTAAGGGTAGGGGCTGGTTAAGAGGAGTATAGGATTTATTTTTAAGGTATATCTCCCACAGCGATTGCATTTGAGCATAGGTGTCAAGATTTTTGATCGTCAGGAAATAAAATTCTTATAGTAAAAGAGTTTAGTTATATTCTTGATGCCACTGTGCCAGGGAGGGGATTTTATCTGATTTCCAGTTTCTTGCAATGAGGATTTTAAAGCTATTGCTTAAAACATTAATTCATTTTTTCTTTGGCATGGTGAATTTTTTAGGGACTTTGTTGAAAAGCAAAAGGCATGGGTCCAAGAGGACAGGGGTTTCTAAAATTTTTCTTGTTTCATGTGAGACCTCGGACATGGCAGTAGTCAATTTGGGGCATTGCCACCATATGTGGGCCATGTGGCCATCTGGAGAACTGCATCTCCAACATTGAGCAGTGTTGAGGTTATATTTTTTTTTTACATCGTGCTGGCATTAGCTACCATCTTTGTAGTATTTTAAGGTTAAGTTCTAAAAATGTGCATGCTATGGAGGATATCTTGTCACGAGCATAAATTTGTAATGAGTCTATATAGGAAATGTCTATTCCAAGTTCAGTGTTCCACCTGTCTATGTAGTACGTAGTATGACCGGGAGGTGAATGTTGTAAACTGGCGTATGATAGGAAGAGGGTATGTCTGGTGGGAGAGGACTTATTACAGTCAAGTTAAGTATTTTTAATATTAAAATCATATAAAAACAGACTAAACACTCAGGATATTTAGGATAAAAATACACAAAAAAGACAGTTCTATGGACGAGAGAACGCCGACTGTCACTCATCTGTTACCTCATCTTTGAACCGGTGTCAGGATGTGTAACAGCAATCTTCCCACCTCCTGTTCACGTGTCAATCTTTAGAAATCCTCCGACGTACGTTTCACCAAAAGTTTGTTGGCTTTTTCACTCCTTGCTCTCTTAGCTCTCTCATATGTGAGTAAGGTCCTATTTGCCAAGTCTGCTTTATCCTTTTAATGGAACTTCACTATTGCATTTTTTTCTCTTTTCTTCAAGGTTTTCCTTGGACCCTTCAATACAGTTCACTTTAGACTATATTGTTTACTACATTTTTGTTACACAGTGTTTGTGGATCACCATTATTTTTGTTATACACTGTATTTGTTTATTGGGAACACACACTGTTAAATTGTTTATTATTTTTTGTTTTATATATATATATATATATATATATATATATATATATATATATTTATTATGGCAGGAAAGCATCATCTTGCATTAAAGGGTTATTATTTGTTATTTGTAATAAATATATTATGTTTCTGTTAATTATTCAATATTAGAATTATGCACATTACAAGTAACCAATTACAGTCATTCATATGTCAACGGTGGTCTTAACTTTTACATAGTATATTTCCACATAAAAAGGGTTACACAGAATAAGTAGTAAGTAAAAGACGCCCTTCTGCTAAACCAAGGGTTACATTCTCATTGTATATTCTTACATCCAAACTTCTTCACACTGAAAATTGAGCATTTACTGTTTTGTTTGGTAGTTTTTTTTGTTTTTTTAAATCATTGAAAATACTTTCTCTATATTTTGCATTTCATAATTCAAATATATAATGTGTGCATTTATTATTGCATGATTATTTAATTAGGCAATAGATTTACCAATGGTATAATCACACTTCTTACATTATTAGCACACAGCATTAGTTTTCTGATCACTGGTTTATTACTACACTTTTGCTATTGCTTATTGTTGTGCATAGTAGTACATACTCATATAATTTGCTTTGTTATTGGTTCACTATTGTTAATAAATTGTAGAGTTCACTTATAATTCATGACAGGTATTATTTTATTCTAATTATACTTTAGCGTTTAGTAACATTTTCATTCAGTGCTGCTTTATCCATAGTACTAAAATATATAACGGCTAGATTACGAGTTTTGCGGTAAGGTAAAAAAGCAGCGTTAACAGGTCCTAACGCTGCTTTTTCACTACCGCTGCTATTATGAGTCTTGCAGGTTTAGGGGCCCCGCACACTTTTTTGGCCTTACCGCAAACCGACTTACGTTAACTTTGTAAACCCTTTTTTCTATGGCACTTCCATAGCGCCGGTATTACGAGTCTGTCCTGGGAGGCCAAAAAGTGAGCGGTACACCCTCTACCTCCAAGATTCCTAAAGCATTTTAAAGTCAGTAGTTTTGAGTTTTACACTACACCGCCGTAGCATAAAACTCATAACTAAAGTGCTAAAAAGTACACTAACACCCATAAACTATTGTAGCTAGCTATGGGTTTATTTTTATTTTACAGGCATGTTTGTATTTATTTTAACTAGGTAGAATAGTTATTAAATAGTTATTAACTATTTAATAACTACCAAGCAAAAATAAATACAAATTTACCTGTAAAAAAAAACCTAACCTATGTTACACTAACACCTAACACTACACTATAATTAAATAAATTACCTACATTAAATACAATTAAATAAATTAAATTAAATTAGCTAAATTACAAAAACAAACAAACACTAAATTACAGAAAATAAAAAACAAATTACAGATCTTTAAACTAATTACACCTAATCTAATAAGCCTATCAAAATAAAAAAGCCCCCCCCCAAAATAAAAAAAAAACCCTAGCCTAAACTAAACTACCTATAGCCCTTAAAAGGGCCTTTTGCGGGGCATTGCCCCAAAGAAATCAGCTCTTTTTCCTGTAAAAAAAAATACAAACACCCCCCCAACAGTAAAACCCACCACCCACACAACCAACCCCCCAAATAAAATACTAACTAAACAAAACCTAAGCTCCCCATTGCCCTGAAATGGGAATTTGGATGGGCATTGCCCTTAAAAGGGCATTTAGCTCTTTTGCATGCCCAAAGCCTTAACCTAAAAAATAAACCCACCCAATACACCCTTAAAAAATCCTAACACTAACCCCCGAAGATTCACTTACCAGCAGAAGTCTTCATCCAGACGGCATCATCTATCTTCATCCTTCCGGCGCGGAGTGGGTCCATCTTCAAGACATCCGATGTGGAGCATCCTCCTCAAACGACGGCTTCTTCGTAATGAATATCTCTTTAAGTCATCCAAGATGGCGTCCCTTAGATTCCGATTGGCTGATAGAATTCTATCAGCCAATCGGAATTAAGGTACAAAAAATCCTATTGGCTGATGCAATCAGCCAATAGGATTGAGCTGGCATTCTATTGGCTGTTCCAAGCAGCCAATAGAATGCAAGCTCAATCATATTGGCTGATTGGATCAGCCAATCGGATTGAAGTTCAATCCTATTAGCTGATCCAATCAGCCAATAGGATTTTTTCTACCTTAATTCCGATTGGCTGATAGAATTCTATCAGCCAATCGGAATCTAAGGGACGCCATCTTGGATGATGTCACTTAAAGATATATTCATACAGCAAGAAGACATCGTTTGAAGAGGATGCTCCGCTTCGAATGTCTTGAAGATGGACCCGCTCGGCGCCGGAAGGATGAAGATAGAAGATGCCGTCTGGATGAAGACTTCTGCCCCTCTGGAGGACTACTTCTGCCGGCTTCGTTGAGGACATTGCCGCTTGGATGAAGACTTCTCCCAGTAAGTGAATCTTCGGGGGTTAGTGTTAGGATTTTTTTTAAGGGTGTATTGGGTGGGTTTATTTTTTAGGTTAAGGCTTTGGGCATGCAAAAGAGCTAAATGCCCTTTTAAGAGCAATGCCCATCCAAATGCCCTTTTCAGGGCAATGGGGAGCTTAGGTTTTTTTAGTTAGGCTTTTATTTGGGGGTTGGTTGTGTGGGTGGTGGGTTTTACTGTTGGGGGGGTTGTTTGTATTTTTTTTTTTACAGGTAAAAGAGCTGATTACTTTGGGGCAATGCCCCGCAAAAGGCCCTTTTAAGGGCTATTGATAGTTTAGTTTAGGCTAGGGTTTTTTTTATTTTGAGGGGGCTTTTTTATTTTGATAGGGCTATTAGATTAGGTGTAATTAGTTTAAAGATCTGTAATTTGTTTTTTATTTTCAGTAATTTAGTGGTTCTTTTTTGTGATTTAGCTAATTTAATTTAATTTATTTAATTGTATTTAATGTAGGTAATTTATTTAATTGTAGTGTAGTGTTAGGTGTTATTGTAACTTAGGTTAGGTTTTATTTTACAGGTAAATTTGTATTTATTTTAGCTAGGTAGTTATTAAATAGTTAATAACTATTTAATAACTATTCTACCTAGTTAAAATAAATACAAACTTAACTGTAAAATAAAAAAACCTAAGCTAGATACAATGTAACTATTAGCTATATTGTAGCTAGCTTAGGGTTTATTTTATAGGTAAGTATTTAGTTTTAAATAGGAATAATTTAGTTAATTGTAGTAATTTTATTTAGATTTATTTAAATTATATTTAAGTTAGGGGGTGTTAGGGTTAGAGTTAGACTTAGATACACATATGAATACACATGTAATGTTTATCTTATAATATGAGCGATTTTTTGAGCTGCTGCAATATTCATTGAAAGTATAGGGTGAACTTAAGGGATGTCGGCCGTGTTAAACATTCTTTGGCCCAGCGATATCGAGTGCACACCCTGCACTATCACGCTCCACTTAAAGGGAAACTGAATCCAAATTTTTTATTTCATGATTCAGAGCATGCAATTGTATGCAACTTTCTAATTTACTCCTATTATCAAATTTTGGTATCAAGAATGTAAGTTGCCGGCCCATTTTTGGTGAACAACCTGGGTTATTCTTACTGATTGGTGGATAAATTCCCCCACCCAACAAGTGCTGTCCATGGTTCTTAACCAAAAAATAGCTTAGATGCCTTCTTTTTCAAATAAAGATAGCAAGAGAAGAAGAAAAATTGATAATAGGAGTAAATTAGAAAGCAGCTTAAAATTGCATGCTCTATCTGAAGCACGAAAAAAAAAATTGGTTTCAGTGTCCCTTTAATAATCTAGGCTTATGCCGGCTGTTCGTTCCCTTTTTGGGGTGCTGGAGTCTGAAGATTTTGAAAAGCTGACTAGCCTTCTGAGTATAGTGCCCCCCTGTGGCTATATACAAGAATTTCTGATCAAGAGTGGAGATCATTTTTCCTACTTTTTTCATTGTTGTTTTAATTTATATTGTACTACTGTTGTTTATATATAAAATGTACACTACATTTGTAATCTGGCCATTAATATTTTGAAAAGAGGAATTGATGCAAGAAAGAAATCATATCATTTGTAATTATGAAGTATTTATGCAATAATTACAGCAATTTGAAATATTTATAACAGAAATCTAATACATTATTTAAAATGAATAACTACCTAATGTAAAATTAGCCCATATTTTTATTATATTGTTAATAAATGCATTTCAGATACTTTGACTGACAAAACATAATAATGATCGTGATTTACTGTAAATTGGGTTTAGTTTGAATATTAAACTAATCACTATTAGTCTGGTATGTTTTTTTTACTTAGAAAAATCTGTATCTGGATCATATATTTATCTAGAAAAAAGAAAATACAGTCTTCTAGTATCATATTAATATATTACTTACATCCCAAGCATTGAAACGTATACTGCAGATACATTTAGGTTACAAGGGTCGAACAAATCCTTGGCTTTCCCATCTGGATTGAACTAAACAGTTGAAAGAAACATTATTAAGTTAAGTTTAGTTTTTTGTGTGTCATAAATAGGTCAATTAGTACATTATTTATTCAGCTGTTTTTGCAATGGTTAGAAAATCTCATAGCCAACTGGAGTTTAATTATGATACAGCAGCTGGTAAATAAACTTGTTACTGGAACAATTACATATAGCGTGTCGCCTGTGTTTCAAGTAATAGCTGCATTTAACCCCCATCATACACTCTTAATACCATAACCCTGTATCAACAAACTTTCTTCCACCGTGTCAGCTGTCGGCATTTATCATTGCTCCAGCAGTTCTTGTGAACTGCTGGTGCAATGCCGCCGTCTGCAGATTTGCTGCCAATCGCTTATAGGGGGTATCAATCAGCCCGATAGTATTTGATCGGGTTGATTTCTGTCCGCGGCCTCAGAGCCTGCAGACAGGTTATGGAGCAGCGGTCTTTAGATGCTAATTCAGCCCACCTGGGTGTATGTGTTTTGCAAGCCTGGTGAACATGAAAAAAATTACACTCTGACCAAAAAATATTATGGTCAAAAAAGGCCTAAAACCTTAGGGGGTGGGGGTTGGGAGAGGCCGCAAAATTTTGAATGCCTAGGGCAGCACAAAACCTAAATACGCCACTGATACATATATATATATATATATATATACAGTATATATATATATATATATATATATATATATATATATATATATATATATATATATATATATATATATATGTATATGTATTGGAGCCCTTTGCAGTTAAGTGGATGAAAACATGTTAAAGCATATTTATGCAATATTCATTTTTAATAAAGTAGTATACTGTGTATTTAGGGTAAATATTTCCCATTCCAAAGTTCTAGAATATGTTCTTTGTATTTATAAATAGATATTCCTATACCTATATGTATCTATCTATATATAAAACACAGAAGGGAAATGCACTCTCAGACTGGACTGGGTACACATCCCATGACCCTGCAACATGCACATCCCTGGGTGCTCAATAGCACTCTCAGGAAGCTGCACTGTCCCAGAGTCACAGGCAGTTAACCCCCAGACAGGTCTGGGTGCAAGGCCCATAGGGAAAATTACAAAACAAATTTATATAGCACACAGAGGAAGTCCAGCACTCTCTTACAAGCACTCAGCTAAGATTAAAAGCAAAAATGGAAGAGTTAGTTACTGCATCTGGCCAAAGTTTTGAGAGAGACCTTGACGTGGTACCTGAGCTTGTCCCATTTGGTCAGATGCGGTAACTATCTTTTCCATTTTTTGGTTAACTGCCTGTGACTCTGGGGACAGTGCAGCTTCCTAAGAGTGCTATTGAGCACCCAGGGCTGTTCATGTTGCAGGATCATGGGATGTGTATCCAGTCTGAGAGCGCAGTCCCCTTCCGTGTTTTGTATGTGTCTAGGGTGATTACATAAGTCTGTGCACCCTTTACTTGTTCCCAGTGTGTTTGATTGAGAGCATGCATTGTTTGGATGTTTTAGGGACCCAGATTTTGGGAGAGACCTTGATGTGGTACCTAGGCTTGTCCCATTTGGCCAGATGCGGTAACTAACTTCCATTTTTGCTTTTAATCTTAGCTGAGTGCTTATAAGTGAGTGCTAGACTTCCTCTGTGTGCTGTATATATATATAGGTATAGATATATATTGTACCAAAATACCATTTTATATATATAATTACTGTATGTATTTATGAATAAATAGAAAATATTTTTCTATGGGAATGACATTGGAATGTGAAATATTCATATTTTCATGTCAGGTTAGCGCACTTGAGAATATGCGATCGTGTTTGCGCGAGTATGGTGTTTTTCTTCCACTTTAGTCGCTCCATTGACTTCTATGGTGAATAGGTTATCCTGCGCACAATATTCTATGTTCGGCTTTTTACGATCGTAAGATTAGCACGTAAGCAAAAACAGTTTACTTTCAACTTGTAATACGAGCACAACCCGATGCGTGCAAAAAGTTAACTTTGAGCGCAGTTAACTCTCGACTTGCAATCTGGCCCTAAGAGGTTATACTGGGGTGGGCTCTTGATACTTGCTCACCATAATGTGTCTATTATTAGCTCTGCTAGATGTTGGTCTGTCCTCTGATAGCAATAAAAGGGCGTGCTTCACAACTCTTTGAAGAAATTATAAATTTAAAACTAGATGAATTGCTTTATGCACAAGGGTATATACAGATGAAACTCGAAAAATTAGAATATTGGGCAAAAGTTCATTTATTTCACTAATGCAACTTAAAAGGTGAAACTAATATATGAGATAGACTCATTACATGCAAAGCAAGATAGTTCAAGCCGTGATTTGTCATAATTGTGATGATTATGGCTTACAGCTCATGAAAACCCCAAATCCACAATCTCAGAAAATTAGAATATTACATGAAATCAATAAAACAAGGATTGTACATACCTGTAGAACAATATCGGACCTCTGAAAAGTATAAGCATGCATACTGTATGTACTCAGTACTTGGTTTGGGCCTCTTTTGCAGCAATTACTGCCTCAATGCAGAGTGGCATGGAAGCTATCAGCCTGTGGCACTGCTGAGGTGCTATGGAAGACCAGGATGCTTCAATATCGGCCTTCAGCTCTTCTGCATTGTTCGGTCTCATGTCTCTCATCTTTCTCTTGGCAATGCCCCATAGATTCTCTATAGGGTTCAGGTCAGGCGAGTTTGCTGGCCAATCAAGCACAGTAATCCCACGGTTATTGAACCAGGTTTTGGTGCTTTTGGCAGTTTGGGCAGGTGCTGGAAAATGAAGTCAGCATCCCCATAGAGCTTGTCTGCGAAAGGAAACACGAAGTGCTCCAAAATCTCCTGGTAGACAGCTGCGTTGACCCTGGACTTAATGAAGAACAGTGGACCAACACCAGCAGATGACATGGCTCCCCAAATCAACACAGACTGTGGAAACTTCACACTGGACTTCAAGCATCTTGCAGTGTGTGCCTCTCCATTCTTCCTCCATACTCTGGGTACTTGGTTTCCAAATGAGATGCAGAATTTGCTCTCATCAGAAAAGAGGACTTTGGACCACTGAGCAACAGACCAGGTCTGTTTTTCTTTAGCCCAGGTAAGATGCTTCTGACGTTGTTTGTTGTTCAGGAGTGGCTTGACAAGAGGAATACGACATTTGAAGCCCATGTCCAGGATCCGTCTGTGTGTGGTGGCTCTTGTTAAAGTCCCCAACATTGTTGAATGGCCTTTTCCTGACAATCCTCTCCAGGCTGTGGTCATCCCTGCTGCTTGTGCACCTTTTTCTTCCACACTTTCCCTTCCACATAACTTTCTATTAATGTGCTTTGATACAGCACTTTGGGAACATCCAACTTCTTTTGCAATAACCTTTTGAGGCTTTCCCTCCTTATGGAGGGTGTCAATGATTGTTTTCTGCACAACTGTCAGGTCAGCAGTCTTTCCCATGATTGTGATTCCTACTGAACCAGACTGAGAGACCATTTAAAGGCTCAGGAACCCTTTTCAGGTGTTATGGCTTAATTAGCTGATTAGAGTGGGACACTTTGAGCCTAGAATATTGCACCTTTTCACAATATTCTGATTGTGGATTTGGGATTTTCATGAGCTGTAAGCCATAATCATCACAATTATGACAAATCATGGCTTGAACTATCTTGCTTTGCATGTAATGAGCCTATCTCATATATTAGTTTCACCTTTTAAGTTGCATTAGTGAAATAAATTAACTTTTGCACAATATACTAATTTTCCGAGTTTCACCTGTATACATAAAAATAGGTTTCCTCAATCTACTGAAAAATTATGCTCATGCAACTATTCTGTCAATTCAGGTTAATTTATTAAGGGGATCATAGTCTTGAATTATCATTTGTGACAGAAGAATGAATATATACAGGTGGCTAACAGCTTCATAAAAGTGGACCATAGTTTGGTAACATATGTATTTTCCAAACTATCGTCCAAGGAACTATTTTCTTTGATTAGGGGGATAAAATAGAAATTTAATAAAAAAAAGTATGAAAATTTGTGTCGAGCAGCAAGATTTTTTACCATAGTTGTAACTTGTACAGTTTTGACAGTAGGTTTATAGTTTATTGGAAGAGGTTGTGTTTTCAAGAGGAGTTATAAATTCCTTTAAAGGTTCTATAAATTCTTTTCAAACTACACTTCAGATTGTTGTCCCATTCATTGGTGTAGAATACCTGAATAAAGGCAGCTGTAATCATAATTTCTTCATTCTCTGTTGAATAGGTATCTTGAAAAATGCAATGTAGCACCTGGTAAGAGAAACTAAACATAGTGAATTGTTTATGGCTCTTATGGGATGCATCTGAATTATGGCACTTGCCAATCATTTTTAGTTAGTAAATTAGATCTTTTATGTGTAATAGGGGTGAGTGGGATGATGGGGAGGAACTTGGAAGGGAGGGAAGTGGGTGTGTGTTAACCAGAGGACAGCTTCTGGGCTTTGCAGGAGACACAGTTCCAGGTCAGGGGTGAGTTTGAAGCTCTGCAATAATGAATCATAGGTCATAATGCAGTTAGGAATGTGACAGTCTGTGCTTTGCAGCAGAGACAGTTCTAGGTGAGGGGTGAGTTTGAAATTCATAGGTCATAATGCAGTTAGGAATGTGACAGTTTGTGCTTTGCATGAGAGACAGTTCCAGGTGAGAGGTGAGTTTGAAGCTCTTAGTTCATGATGCAGTTAGAAATGTGACAGTCTATGCTTTGCAGGAGAGACAGTTCCAGGTGAGGGGTGAGTTTGAAGCTCTTAGTTCATGATGCAGTTAGAAATGTGACAGTCTATGCTTTGCAGGGAAGACAGTTCCAGGTGAAAGGTGAGTTTGAAGCTCTGCATTAATTAATCATATGTCTTAATGCAGTTAGGAATGTGACAGTCTGTGCTTAGCAGGAGAGACAGTTCCAGGTGGGGAGGGATGAGTTTGAAGCTCATAGGTCATCATGCAGTTAGGAATGTGACAGTTTGTGCTTAGCAGGAGAGACAGTTCCTGGTGAGGGATGAGTTTGAAGTTCTGCATTAATTAATCATAGGTCATCATACAGTTAGGAATATGACAGCCTGTGCTTTGCAGGAGAGACATTTCCAAGTGAGGGGTGAGTTTGTAGCTCATAGGTCATAATGCAGTTAGGAATGCGACAGTCTGTGCTTTTCAGGAGAGACACTTCCAGGTGAAGGGTGAGTTTGAAGCTCTGCATTAATTAATCATAGGTCATCATGCAGTTAGGAATGTGACAGTCTGGGCTTTGCAGGAGACACAGTTTCAGGTAAGAGGGGATAGTGAGTCCGTAGCTCTGTGTTAGTCAGATAACAATGTACTCTTAGGAAACTGGCAGTCACTGCTTTGTATGAGAGAGAGATTCAGGCAAGGAGTAATAATAAACATATAAATAATTACATTGCATATAAAGAATTCAATGAAGGGAAATCAGGTTCATTTTTGGAGCTGCACATACAGTTGCAATTTTTAAAAGTGTCCCACTCTAACAGTAACTCTTATATTACACTTGCAGTAAAAATAATAAAATCCATATAGTTTGAAGAGGAGCTAAATTCACTAAGTCTCACTCATCTCTATATTGTTTAGTAGATCAGCTACATAAAATAATGTAGAAGTTTGTGACCCGTTAGGGGTTATAATTGAATTATTTATTTGCGGCCAGCTTGTTCTAGAATTTCCTTCACATTAAATTGTACTCAATAAAGCAATATAACGTACTCTAGCACTTTCCCAAGTGCTTTTCGACATCCTACGTATCTGTGTATTTGAGCTCTCCTGAAATATTATTAGGTTATTCGATTTTAAGTTAAAAAAAAAATTAATTCTGACTTTCCCTCCTCAGCTCAGCAACTTTGTCTTCATATGAATGCTATTTATATTCAACCTTCTTGTGCATGAATGGTCATCCTAGTCATCTTATCATGGGGGTAGATTTATTAACTACCGAGCGGACTTGATTAGCTCAACATCGCTTAATGCTTTTGCAATGCTGCCCCCTTCTCAGTTGCGGCCAATCGACTGCTAGCAGGGGCTGTCAATCATCCCGGACAGGTTAAGGAGCAGCGGTCTTATGACCGCTGCTTCTTAACTTCCGTTTCAGGCGAGCCCATGGTATGCACCTTCTACCCTTACTCTCAATCTGTATAGACTACCCTAATTATAACAAAATGTTATACAAAACTACTAAAAACCTAATTAGCATGGACCAGGATTAGGCACGGACCAAGGCTGTGGCGGACATTTTTCAAAGTACAGACATTAGTGAAGGACATCAAGGTACATTTCAAATTAAAAACATCAAAAAACACTCTCTTTACAGAGAGAGTAGTGGATACATGGTGGAATAGCCATCCAGCAGAAGTGGTAGAGGCAGTGAAGTAGTTTAAACATGCATGGGATAGGCATAAGGTTATGTTAGATATAAGATAAGGCCAGGAACTAATAAATGTATTCAGAAAATTGGGCCAACTAGATAGGCCGAATGGTTCCTTTCTGCCGACATATTCTATGTTTCTATAAGTCAGGAGAGTGACACTTTGCTGTCAAATGGGCTGCATATTGGACGCCCCTGGTCTAGTTCCACAAGAACAAATTAGTCATCTATACAAACAAGTTTAAAATAACATTTATATAAAGACTGCTTGTGGCATTACCTTTTATTTTTTTTGGTTATATTGAAAGTCTGCAACTCCTGACCAAACCCACTCACCTTGATGTTAATTGCATGATCATCATGATTGGTTACTTACTTGGTTTCGTAAGGTTTGTCAGAGTAGGCTGTGGTCGTCTACACACAGACACCAGCACCATGCTGCCGCACAGATCAATGAATTGTGATGGGTCACGACTCACGGTTAGCTGACTGCTGGCAGCTTGCTTCTTCCCTCACTTTCCCGCTACTTAGCGTGGCACCGCTTGGGTCAAGGAGTAGTGAGGACCAGCATTCATCTGTCCTACTCCTCCCTCCCCTCCACAAAACAGGTGGCGGACACTGCAAGGGCCAGTCACGGACACCAGTGTCCGTATACGGACACCTTGCCTATCCCTGGCATGGACTGTAGTCATTTGAATATCTCACCTGATGTATTAGGCAGGACGGATTCCCAGGTTTACTTAGAAGGACCTCAGTATTAGTTTTGTGGGGCCCACAGAGCAGCATAGACACACTGTATCCTGAGACCACCACCTGAAGCATTGGCTGAATCAGCTCTGAGAACAGCTTCTCCTAATTGAGTAAATAGAAAAGCCTTCTCTTAATGACAAAAGTAAAACAAGAAAAATTAGCAAAATAGCTAAAGTTAATAACGTAACAACCTGAATTCATATTACATAAAAAGTAAATAAACTGTGCAAGAGCTGAGTGTGACTCTGGCATGAGCACATGTCTGCAGCCTGTTCTGAAAAAGATAATTTCCTATTTCAAATAAGGTGACAGCTAATCCTGTAGATACAGTATAACAAAGTTGATGTAAATATTGCACAGTGAACACCAGAATTTAAGTAATACAAAGACAGGGCACTGAAATGTATCTCTTTCTCAGCAAAATCCAAAAACCTAAGAGACTGCTAATGCAGGAGTGGACAGTCTCCTCGTTCAAATGTAACATGTCCTTATAGATGTTATACGGGGAAACAAATGTTAAATAATGAATACCCTAGACTAGTGATGGCTAACCTTGGCACTCTCAATGTTTTGAAACTACATTTCCCGTGATGCTTAGGCACTCTGCAGTCTAGTTGATCGTCATGGGAATGTAGTTCTGAAACATCAGGGTTGCCAAGGTTAGCCATCAATGCCCTAGACACTAAGAGAAACAAATGAGAAATAAAATGGGTTGTCAAAGAGACTCCCTCATCCCCTCACATTATAAGCAGCAGTCTCTTTTCTTAAAATAATTGGTTGCATGACCCTCTAGATATCTATTATCTTTTTAGATACTTTATTAACATTTAAGCATTCAATAGGTATTACAACTATAAATATACATTATTTATTTCTTGTCTACATTGATATTAATATGTTTCAGAAATGTTATTGCCCATCACTGCAGCCCCCAAGAAAAATGTCTATGGACACTCATGATGTAACGAACGTAAGTCTTAGGAGCAGCAATACAGCTCTCCATTCCTTTCTATCTCACCCAACACTTTCTTAAACAGTATAATGTTTTTTTAAATGATTACAAAGCTTTATAATGTTCTTCTCTTCATAAACATTGCTCATTTTAATTCTATTACTTTTAGACAAAACAATCTGACAAACATAATTTTGTGGCTCAGTAGATCTAGTATATTTAAAGGGATACTAAACCCATTTTTTTTTTCTTTAATGATTCAGATAGAGCATACAATGTTAAGCAACTTTCTAATTTACTCCTACTATCAATTTTTCTTCGTTCTCTTGCTATCTTTATTTATAAAGCAGGAATTTAAAGCTTAGGAGCCTGCCCATTTTATGTTCAGCACCCTGGATAGTGCTTGCTTATTGGTGGCTACATTTAGCTAACCAATAAGCAAGCATAACCCAGATTCTCAACCAAAAATGGGCCGGCTCTTAAGATTTACATTCCTGCTTTTTAAATAAAGATAGCAAGAGAACGAAGACAAATTGATAATAGAAGTAAATTAGAAAGTTGCTTAAAATTGCTTTCTCTATCTGAATCAGGAAAGAAAAAAAGTGGGTTTAGCGTCCCTTTAACCATTGTCTGTGATCAGCAGCAGGTTCCAGTCGTCATGCAGAGAAGGGTTAAATACAGTGGTATTGAAAAGAATCACCCCCCTTTAAAATAATCACATTTTGTTGCTTTTCAGCCTGAAATAAAGACAGACACAGTTTTCGTTTATCCAGTTGTAATTACTCAGTGCAACATTGAATTGTCTTTATTTTTTCCTGACATGTTGGTGTTATATCTTTCACTTGGATGTTATAAATTGCACTGAGTAAATACAACTGGATAAACAAAAACTGTGTCTGTCTTTATTTCAGGCTGCAAAGCAACAAAATGTGATTTTCAAGAGTGATTCTTTTCAATTCCCCCTGTGTACTAGATCCACTGAGCCACGCTTACAACTAACTCCTAAACTAGCGTTTGGATAGTAGCACTTACTTACTCCTAAGTTGGAGACGGCAGTTATTTTCAGTGGCAGCCTGAGTGATGTTTTAGCGGATTACATTGTTTTTATCCATTTTATTTAATTTTTTTAAAGTCTGGAAGAATGTCAGTTTTTGCCAGAGTTTTTCTGATTTGGGCTACTGTCTTATAGTAGCTCTATATTACATGAGTACTAACTTGGCTGAAGTTTAGTTGTGCTGGTCATTACCGCATTGCACTATTTTTATTTTCATCTGTTTGAGGTACACACTGCAGCAGATACACAAGAGGCATTTTCTGATTTGTTACACCAATTCCTGATTTCCCTTTCTCCAAACTTTTCTTTATTGCTTCAGTGCACAGTGATTTTTATTCACATTTTTTTCACACTTTTTCTTGTTTCATTTTCATTTCATTGTGAATATTTCACTAATTGTGATCACTTTATTTTTATTTTTCACAATCACTGTATTTATAAAGTAGAAAACACAGACACGCACATCAGTCAGGTGTATATCTTTTATAACAAGTATACACCCTAAGATTTATTAAATTCGACTTATCAAACTACCTGGCCTGTATTGAAACTGAAGACTCCATCAAATGTAAAGTGGTATTCCTGAAAAAAAAAATGAATTATATAATTTTCAAATTACCATGAAAAAAACATTTTTCACAACTTAAATAAAAAAAAACTGCTTTTGAGATTTAGAGATTGAAACATGACCTTGTTAATAACAGATCAAATCTGGATGTGAATAATTTTATAGCAATATCATTCAAATATCTTCTTTATGCAATATCTGAATACTGTATGCTACCAGATATCAGCTAAAATAGGTGGGTTTGAAAAGCTTTCAATAAATTGTTCAAACAATATTGTTAAAGCAATGCAACCATAGCCCTAGTTTCGCTAGATAATCCAACTAGGGTTAGATTATGGTTAATGGGGCAGTACATTATTAATATGGTTTACTATTATTTATGTTCACACACACACCATGTAGTAAAGAGAATGCTTTAGCTGTATGCTAGTCCACGGTCTGTATATTGTAAGTACTTTATAAAAATCTACCAGGATATCTTTGGTTTTATAGAAACAGACAGACAGAGATAGATGATAGTATGATTTCATATTTTATTAGTAGATTTAAAAAAATATACACAGAATATTTTATCTAAAGGAAATCAATAATTAAATGAATGCTGATGTCAATCAGCTTTGTGAGAATATATTAAAACTGGTGAAGACATTTTTAACCAGCCACTTGTAAATGGCTGATTATTTGTGCCCATAAACAGGCAAATTTGCCCTTTTACAGGCCCACGTTAAAATAGCTCTCCACTTGTAATCTAACCCTAAATGTATAAATGCTTATAGGGACATTATAAACTAGATTTTTCTTTGCATAAATGTTTTGTAGATGATCCATATATATAGCCCATCTGGCTGTTTTTGTAAAAATGTATGATTTTCAGACTCCTAACCAAGCCCCAACGTTTTAGATGTATACTGATGTATACAGACTTTAGACTGCTTCTGTTTGTATAATAGGTCTTTTCATATGCAGGGGGGGGGGGTCTGCTATTAGCCCCTTACAGTGGGTGTCCCAGGCTTATCACATTAGCAGTATTAAATTGAGAGCTTCTAAGTAAGTTTTTAAAATGTTTTACACTGGATTTTTATATCAGTATCTGTGCATATTATTCTTTATAGTAGTGTCTATTACATGCAGTTAAATGAAAATTGGTGTATACTGTCCCTTTAAGTTTTACAGATGTGGCCAAAAGTATTGGTACCCTTCTACTTTTTTTTAGAAAAATGCACAATTTAGTCTGAAGTAAGTAAAAATTGTTAAAGTATTTGGTATCCACCATTCTTTATTTCAAATATAATAGAACAGAAACTTCACTTTTGATTTATGACTTCACATACTACTTTAAACAGTAAAAGAAGTAAGAATGGCAGGGACAAAAATATTTAATATTTAATATTTTGTAGCACAGCCTTTGGAGACAATAACTGCAATCAAGCACTCTCTGTAGCTCTGAATAACATTTCTATACTTTTCTATTGAGATTTTGGCCCTCTCGTCTTGAGCAAACTATTCCAGTTCTCTCAGGTTTGATGGGTGCCCTTTCTCAACTGCAAGTTTCAGCTCTTTCCACAGATGTTCAATTGGATTCAGATCTGGACTCGTAGAGGGCAATTTTGAAACATTCCAATGTTTTCTTCTCATCCATTCTTGGGTGCTTTTTGAGGTGTGTTTCGGGTCATTTTATTTTCTTGGTGACCCATGACCTGTGACTAAGACACAGCTTTTGCTCTAGAATGCCATAATAGTGTTCTGATTTCATTGTGCCCCACACAGATTCTAGGCACCCAGTGCCAGAGGCAGCAAAACAACTCCTCTACGTTTCACGTTAGGAATGGTGTTCTTTTCTTTAAAAGCTTCTAGTTTTAATTCTGTAAACATAGAGTTGTTGTAATTTGTCAAAAAGCTTTACTTTTGTTTCATTTGTTCAAGGACGTTCTCCCAGAAGAACTGTGGCTTCTCAACATACATTTTGGCAAACTCTAGCTTGGCATTTTGGTGTTTGTCTCTTAAAATGCAAGGGTACCAATACTTTCGGCCACATCTGTAAAAGGGTTTATTCAGAAGTGCATTCCTCTAAAGATGGCAGAAATCCTACCTAGATCAATACTTTGGAATGTCTTATAAAAAAAATGTCAAGGGATATTCAGGGATTCCTGAAAGATATCAGTGTCCCAATGTAACTAGCGCTAATTTTGAAAAAAAGTGGTTTGGAAATAGAAAAGTGCTACTTGTACTTATTGCCCTATAACTTGAAAAAAAGTAAAGAACATGTAAACATTGGGTATTTCTAAACTCAGGACAAAATTTATAAACTATTTAGCATGGGTGTTTCTTGGTGGCTGTAGATGTGTAACAGATTTTGGGGGTCAAAGTTAGAAAAAGTGTGTTTTTTTCCTCATATTTTATAATTTTTTATAGTAAATAATAAGATATGAAAATAATGGTATCTTTAGAAAGTCCATTTAATGGCGAGAAAAACGGTATATAATATGTGTGGGTACAGTAAATTAGTAAGCGGAAAATTACAGCTAAACACAAACACTGCAGAAATGCAAAAATAGCTCTGGTCCCAAACGGACAGAAAATGGAAAAGTGCTGTGGTCATTAAGGGGTTAAAGGGAGATGAAACCTTAATTTTTTCTTTCATGATTCAGATAGAGAATACCATTTTAAAAAACTTTCTAATGTACTTATATTATCAAATTAGCTTCATTCTCATGTTATTCTTTGTTGAAGAGATATCTAGATAGGTAGCGTACACGTGTGGAGCACTGTATGAGAGAAAATTGTGCTGCTATCTAGTGCTCTTGCTAATGTATAACATTGTTGTAAAACTGCTGACATATAGTGCTGCAGACATGTGCGCACTCCTGAATTTACCTTCCTGATTTTCAAGAAAGGATAACAAGAAAACGAAGAACATTTGATAATAGAATTAAATTGGAAAGTTGTTTCAAAGGGGTCCATTTATTAATGTGCGGGCGGACATGATCCGATCATGTCTGCCGCACAACGATAAATGCCGACAGCTGCAGAGCTGAAGCGGAGTGGGTCGGAGGCAGCATCTGCTGCTTCTTAATTAGACCCCAAATTGTATTTCCTATCTAAATCACGAAGAAAAATTAACTTGACAGCCCCATACAAAAATGAAATATTACAGATTTAAAGGAAAACCAAGATTGCTTTAGTTGTTTTGTGTAAAAGCAAGTTTAGCAATAAAAGAAAATGTTGGTACTTTAAATAATAAAAGATTTTTTGGTTTTCTAAGACAATTAAAATAATTTTACCTTAGTTTCTGTGTCAGCTTTATCTATAAAAATTAAACTTTTGGACTCTTCATTTATGCAGATAGTTTTGTCTTGTTGCACCAAATCTAGAATAGAAAGATATATGTAAATCAGTTAATTGAATTATCAGTCAGATGGAAATTACAAGACGCATTTAAAAAAGTATCCTATATAATAATAGGCCAGGTATGTTTGTCAGATGCAGTCATGCGCAGTGTGGACTGCAGAGGACAAACATACCTGGCCTTGAACAGCAGAGGAGTGCGCACTGCGGAAGCTGTCTGGTGGGGGCATGGCCAAGCGTGCCGTGATGGGGGCGTGGTCGACGGGCGTGATGAGAGGGCGGGCCGATGGGCGTGACGAGGGTGCATGGATTTGCGGGGGCGCAGGAAGGGCGTGGCTGATGGGAGAGACCAAAAGAGGTGGGAGAGACCAAAAGAGAGGAGGGAAAGAGAGAAAGCAAGCAAAAGAGGGGCTAAAAGAGAGAGAAAGCAAAAGAGAGGGGGGAGAGAGCAAACGAGAGGAGGGAGAGAGAGAGCAAAACAGGGGGGAGAGAGAGAGAGAGTAAAAGAGGGGGGAGAGAGAGCAAAAGAGGGGGAGAGAGAGAGCAAAATAGAGGGAGAGAGAGGGCAAAAGAGGGGGAGAGAGAGAGCACAAAAGAGGGGGAGAGAGAGAGCACAAAAGAGGGGGGGAGAGCGCTCAAAAGAGAGGGGGGAGAGAGAGAGCGCAAAAGAGAGGGAGAGAGAGCTCAAAAGAGAAGAGAGAGAGCACAAAAGAGAGGGGGAGAGAGCGCAAAAGAGAGGGGGAGAGAGCGCAAAAGAGAGGGAGAGAGAGCGCAAAAGAGAGGGGGAGAGAGAGCAAAAGAGAGGGGGGAGAGAGAGCAAAAGAGAGGCGGGAGAGAGAGCAAAAGAGAGTGGGGAGAGAGAGAGCGCAAAAGAGGGGGAGAGAGAGCAAAAGAGGGGGAGAGAGAGCAAAATGGGGAGAGGGAGAGCAAAAGAGGGCGAGAGAGAGCAAAAGAGGGGGAGAGAGCAGAAGAGGGGGGAAGAGAGAGAGAGTGCGAGCAAAAGAGGGGAGAGAGAGCAAAAGAGGGGGGAGAGAGAAAAAGAGGGGGAAAGAGAGAGCACAAGAGGGGAGAGAGAGAGCAAAAGAGGGGGTATAGAGAGTGCAAAATAGGGGAGAGAGAGCTCAAAAGAGAGGGGGGAGAGAGAGTGCAAAAGAGAGGGGGGAGAGAGAGCGCAAAAGAGAGGGGGGAGAGAGAGCGCAAAAAAGAGAGAGTGGGGATAGAGAGCGGGAGCAAGGGTTGGAACCGCGGTACTTAAAAAATTGGCCCGTGTACACAGGCTTTAGGACTAGTTAACATATAAAGGGTTACAGGACAGGCTTGTGCAAAATAAGAGGGCCAAAATGCAGCTTATAATTACACTTTATCTGACCTACCAAACCTCTACAAACACTGATCTAAGTTAAGCTGGTGTAATAGAGCCACTAAGGCAAAATTTAAACAACAGTAGTTTTGTTATTTAAAGGGACAGTAAAGTCATAATAAGACATTCATGATTTAGACACAGCATAACATTTTAAACAACTTTTCCATTTACTTCTAGTATTTAATTTTCTTCCTTCTCTTATTATCCTTTTCTGAAAGGTTTATCTAGGTAGGCTCAGGAGCAGCAAAGAACCTAAGTTCTAGCTGCTGATTGGTGGCTGCATATATATACTGATTGTCATTGGCTCACCCATTTGTTCAGTTAGAAACCAGTAGTGCATTGCTGCTCCTTCAACAAATGATAACAAGAGATTGAATCAAATTTCATAATAGAAGTAAATTGGAAAGTTGTTTAAAATTGTATGTTCTACCTAAATAATGAAAGAAACATTTTGATTTCATGTCCCTTTAATTGGGCTCTATTTTAGCAACTTCATCAAACTTAAACCATTATTATTTAGTGATAGTTTACTATGTGCATTTCACTGAATATTAGATATATTCTCATATAGATAAAAGCTGGTTTCAAGCAGTCAAGGCTGTTCAAATAGAAAACAAAATTCCAACAATCATGTTAAAGTATGCTTGACAATTGTCTCAATGCAAAGTATTGGTGAAGTTGAAGGGACATGAAACCCAAACATTTTATTTTGTGCATCAGAGCATACAATTTTTAAAATGTTTTTAATTTACTTCTTTTATCAAATTGTCATGGTATTTTTTGTTGAAGAGATGTCAAGATAGGTAGCGTGCACATTTCTGTAGCAGCACATGGCAAGAAACACTGCTGCCCTCTACTGTTCTTGCAAATATATAACGTAATTATAAAACTGCTGCAGCATATTACTCCAGTCACGTGCACGCTCCTACACCTTCCTATCTGTTTTCAACAACGGGTTCTAAGAGGTGTAACAAGTTGATGTTCTAGATAGCCACTCACAAGATAAGTATAAATACAAGCAAGCATTGTCCAGTGTAGACTCCCACTGTGCACTGCTTTAATAAATGTCACTTTTTATTCAGTTCCAGAACGATCACTTCACTTTGCACTCACTAGATACATTTACACCTTGTATGTCAGTTGTGTACTACAGCTCCTACCATGCACTACACCTTAGGTAAATGTCACATCCAGTTTCTAGTTTATCCAGTTGCAGAGCTGTCACTCTGTTTAAGTGGCCCCCATGGGAGAAGATCACTTGGCCAGTGGCCCCAGGATACAATGAGTTTGATACCCCTGCTATATATGAATTGTGAAACATGTTTTTGTGTTTTTATGTCCTTGTAAAGAAACAGTAAAGTCAAAATTAAACTTTCATAATTCAGACTTTGAGGCCCATTTATCAATCTCTGGATGGAGCTTGAGGGCCCGTGTTTCTGGCGAGCCTGCAGGCTCGCCAGAAACACCAGTTATCAAGCATCGGACTAAAGAGTACGATCGGGTTGATTGACACCCACCTGCTGGCGGCCGATTGGCCGCGAATCTGCAGGGGGCGGCGTTGTACCAGCTGCTCACAAGAGCTTCAATGCTGAATATCGCTCTCCGACCTTTGTTAAATAGGCCCCATAAAGTAATTTTGAGAAACATCCCAATTTATTGTCATTATTAAATGTGCTTCTTTTTCTTAATGTCCTTTGTTAATTAACAAAGGACATCAAGAAAAAAAAATGAACTTAGGTATGTTTAGGGTCAATTGTGTCTTTAGCACTCTTTGGTAGCAGTATTTGCAACAATGCATAACTTTGCTGCAACCACTGTTGCTATAGATTGTTTACGGCACATGTGCTCTGCAGAGCTCCTATGAGCCTACTTAGATATCTAACAGAAATGTTATAGTTTTCTAATACACTATGAAAAGCACTGTTAGTGAAACTAAATTCAAAATTAAACTTCTATGAATAATTCATAGATTTATGGTACCAGTTTGTCAAAAAATGTACGTTGTCAAATATACCTAATCATGTTACATTAAGGGCTAAATTACAAGTGGTGCGCTAACTGTGCTTTTTGCATACAACGGAAAAATCGCATTTTACGCCTGTTGGGTTAGCGCAACTTAAAGGGACAGTCTAGTAAAAAAAAAAACTTTCATGATTCAGATAAGGCATGTAATTTTAAACAACTTTCCAATTTACTTTTATCATCAATTTTGCTTTGTTCTCTTGGTATTCTTAGTTGAAAGCTAAACCTAGGAGGCTCATATGCAAATTTCTTATCCTTTGAAGGCAGCCTCTTTTCATAAGGCATTTTTAAATGTTTTCACAACTAGAGGGCGTTAGTTCATGTGTGCCATATAGATAAAATTGTGCTCACTCCCATGGAGTTACCTAGGAGTCAGCACTGATTGGCTAAAATGCAAGTCTGTCAAAAGAACTGAAATAAGGGGGCAGTCTACAGAAGCTTAGATACAAGGCAATCACAGAGGCAAAAAGTATATTCATTTAACTGTGTTAGTTATGCAAAACTGGGGGATGGGTAATAAAGGGATTATCTATCTTTTTAAACAATAAAATTCTGGTGTAGACTGTCCCTTTAAGTTTTCAAATAAAAGGTAGTGTGTTAAAAAAAAAAGTTGCACTAAACACAACAAAAATACAATAAAAAAATTACAGTTACACGCATATAAACACAATCTGCAAAAAAAAAATTAAATATGTGTATTTATGCATATATATATATATATATATATATATATATACAGTATATATATTGTATTTAATATTTCAAGAACATGCTTTAAGATTACAAATTTTTCATTTGTGCTAACCAGACACTAAGTTAGACCAAAACACAAAACACGTTACCCATATTTTACATTCCTATGTTCTTCACATAGAAAAATTTTACATTTTTATTATTAAAGTGAATGTAAATTTTGATGCTAAAGTGCCCGGTTTTTAAAACTTTGATTAAAAACAGGGGCACTTTAATTTATCAATATTTTCATTTCACTCCTGTCGTGAAAATAAACTTACTTTTTAATCTTCACAGCAGCTCCAGCTTCCTCCACCTGTTTCAAAGCCTCTTCCTGGGTCTAAAATGAGGTATCTGGCTTCCTCCAATCACAGCAGTGAATCAGACACTGAATCCCCCGGGGGGGAATCTGTGATTGGAGGATGACCTATCAATCATTTCTGACATCAGAAATGGCTTGTGAGACCGGAGGAAGCAGCAGCTGCTGTGAAGTTTAAAAGGTAAGTTTTTTGTCACAACAGGAGTGAAATGTAAATTTTGATGAATTAAAGTGCCCCTGTTTTTAATCAAAGTTTTAAAAACCGGGCACTTAAACATCAAAATTTACATTCACTTTAAATATATATATACTAGTCCTAAAGCCCGTTAACACAGGTCATTTTCTGCAGTGTAGCAGTCCCACCCACCCGGCCACACCCTGTCACGCCCGGCCACGCCCGCCCTGACCAGAACAGTTGACCACGCCCTTTTCCAGTCTGTTCCCACCCACTCTCTCTGCTGTCTGATCCTCATGCTTCCTTACGGCCAGGCCAGGTATGTTTATCTCACGCTGCACTCTCTACTGGGTATGACAGCTTCGGACAAACATACCTGGCCTTTAATTATATAGGATATATATATATATATATATATTGATTAATATAAAGTCTGGCAACAGAAGTATTTAAAATCATGGTTAGTACACACCTACTTTAATAAGTTGATAGCAAGTGTGCAATGCTCAGAAGTATAAATAAATTTATGTAAATAAAAAGAAAGAAAGCTCTCTAAAAAGAGAAATGAAACATTTCCTCCCAAAAGGAGCTCAGTATACCCTTATCTGGCACACAACCTATAACGGAAACAATTTAATTAAATCAGTAGAACACAGTCATGAAATGCAGCAAAATATTTGCTTTAATGATCCTTATTAAACTAAAGCCACACAGCAATTAGGATACTTCAAAAGTCCAATGAGGATGATAGATTCAAGGGTACCCTTGAAAGTCCAGGGAGCTCCCTAACAATAACACACCAGACGTTAAGTTAAACCTTACAAAATTGATGCCCCAACGCAAAAGGGCTGCAGTACCAAAACTCCCTTTAGAATCTCCATTCCAGAGCAAACCCAACGATTTCAGGTGGGCACCCCCACGGCTGCAAACATGTAGTGCCAATATCTGAATGGGTAAAGAGTGCTATAAAGTGTACTCACATATCCAGTGCTGTACGTATCCCGTTAGAGATGCTTCCTCTGCCAACGAGTATAGCTAATAGTAACCGTCCTGATACTTTACCCTCCTTTGGCTGTCGCTGGCCTCCACGGCTCCGTTCTCTCAGACTTACATGGGGTAGCTGGTGCCACTCCAATCCTGCTGTACAGAATCTCCACAGGTACTTGCTTAGTCCAGAGTTTTCATGAGTAAATTATTGCAGGGGCTCCGGTGTGTCCTGTGGACTGATGCTGTAGCTGCCTGCTACGCGTGTTTCACCCCTAACGGTTCAGGGCTTCTTCTGGCTCAGTCAGATGGCGTCATACACTGTCAATGTCATTTTAAGGGGATTATTCTCTGCCTTTGGTATTCGGGTGAAATAGTACTTTATTTCTTTATTATTTGATATTGCTGGTGGCATACATTGTCGGTATACACTCAATTAGCAATAAAACTGCAGGCTACAAATTCTTATCAATACAAAACACAGTGATATTATAATTTTTCAAAATTTGCTATTGTAACATTTCAGTTATTTGCATTTGCTTTGCTTTGGTGTTTTTATTTGGCAATAGATTAATGACAAGGGTGGGAATTGTATTTTTCAATGATTATCCCAGAAACGGTGCATATTCAATTCCTCATTCATACCCCTAGGTTTCAGAGACCCTATATTAAAAATCCACTTACATTCTTTCTGCAAGAGGATTTTATCTAGGTTTCCTATTCTGTCATTTAGATCTACTAGTTCAAGACCTCTGAATTGCAGTTCCTCTTCATTACTGCTATGTTTTAAGAAGAAATGCCTGGCCACACTACTGGTCTTTATGCATTTTATTTGTATGTCCCTTTTATGTTCCTTTATTCTTTCCTTAAGTTCACAATAGGTTTTACCTACATAGAAACTGGGACAATTACACTGTTGCATATACACCACTCTTTCTGTTATACAGCTATTGGAATATATATATAAATATATATATACAGTATATATATATATATATATATATATATATATATATATATATTTATACATATATACAGTATATATATATTTAGAAATATGTATTTACAATAAAAATAACATTGTCCTCTATGTGAAGAACAACCGAATGTGAAACATTAATAACTCCTGTCGGGTCAGTGCACGAGCTTTCAACTTGTAATATGAAGTTTACGCTCAAGAGGAAGCACTATATAGCATGCCACTTGTAATCTAGCCCACAATCAGCAATTATTGTAACTAGAATTATAATTAGTATTATTATTGTGTGTTCACTCCTAAAACAAAGGGAAGAAAGGAGTATACACTTAAAATGTTAAAAGAAAACATGTTATAAACTTTTTTTTAATATAAGGATAATAGAATTGTGTCATATAAACCTTTACAACAATTTTAGTTTGCACTGTATGTATTTAAAAAAATTAAATTGTTAATATGCACCATCAAATGTATTACTTGCTTATAGGGTTATTTTTAATTAATTAATGTATAAACACAGGGGGAAAATGCATCTTTCTCATCTAGGGCCTTATGATATACACCTCTCTGCTCAGACGAAATGATAAAAAATGCTCCTCCACCATTGCAAGATTTTGCTATACTTCTTTAAGGGTAGTTCCCTGCATTTCTGTATGTGAGGGAGAGACAATCTTATTGCAATATAGTACTGCATGACATGAGAGGTCTGTTTCATTTACACTTTGTGCTTTATATTTCATATTACTTTAGACTTCAAATTCTATTTTGTATTTTATTTTGTATACAGCGGTGTACAAATTCGGTTACAAATTCTGATTATGCTTTCACAGTAAATTAGGCCAATACTTTGTATATTTTTGTGTACCGTTTACAAATTATAATATATCTTAAAGGGACAATATACTATAAAATTGTTTTCCCTTAATGTGTTTCCAATTACTTTTTTTTACCAGCTGCAGAGTATAAAATGTATGAGATTTCCTTTTTTAAGGCTTATTTGTGTATATGAATTAGTTGATTGTGTGTTTTGAAGTCACAACCTAATAAAATGGGTTGAGCTTGGGGGAACTTCCGGGCGGCGGCCATGATAGGTCGTGTTGTTGTGAGCTGCTCCAGTATTCCCATATTATCTACAAATTATCTCTGGAACCAGCAGCCATCCAGGCTTTAATCAGCAGATATCTGTTTAAGGATATAAACAGCACCTAAATGATGTTCCTTTATTAGGGTTTGCTGTCTGCTTCAACAATCCGGAGCTAACTTTGACGTTAAGGCCTCATTCTAAACCCCCCAGTAGTATACCCTTGGGATACTACTGTTGCGTAGGGCCTGAGTCCTCTACATTCACCTAAAATCCTGCACACTGCTGACTTCTTTTCAACAGTCACAACCAGCATGGAGGTACAGCTCTTCAAAGAACTTGAGAATCTCCTACACTATCATCTCACTCGAATTGACGATCATCTAAATGGCTCTATGATCGAGGGCTCACACAATGCCTCACACACCACTTCTGATCCGGCGGCGCACGCAAGCGATCCTGGGGTGAAGCCAGCTGACTTACCTTCAAACCGCTCACCACAGAGGACTCCTCCGAAAAAGGATTATCCAGTCTTGGACCCGATCGCTGAATGCGAGAAGGAGACCACCCTCAGCCGCGATGCATCTGCAGCCAGTTCCAGCATAGCAAGCTGTGAAAGAGAGAATCCACCCAATCACCCGATACCTACTATATGGGCTTCAGATAGGGGGCTCCATACGAATCGTGATTACCTAAGGTCTCGGCGCTCGCCACCTCTTACCTATTCTCATTGTGATATGATGGAAGCAGGCCAGCAAGCCTCCTGCAAATATCCACAGACTGCGGTCACATGCCGGACCTCCTCTGATCAGCCTGAGCAGTCCGTTTGTAATCCAGATTCAGTAACCCAGATTGCAGAGGTACAGCATAGGTATAACACACTGTACACGGCTGGAGCCACACCACCCCTTAAGGAGAGTAAAGCGGACAAACAGGCCCTGATCTTACAGATCGCTGCAGAATTTGCCCATCGCCCTGTTAAAGGTACAGCAAGGAACTCAGGAGCCATTCTCATACCGGGTCGCACTGAACAGGTATGGGGTCTATCCCCATTAAAGCACTGCAGGGTAGAAACCCAAATCCGGGACAATAAGCATTCTCTAATATCAACCCTAGCAGCCCCCGCCACACCAACTACCCACCAGCGGGCAACAGTATTTATAAATGCACAAAGGGAGCAGGTTCCAATCCTACATGACAGGCAGCTGAGACATGGACACGCTTATTCACAAATGGAGCATTCTTTAGTAAAGGCTGGTGTCGGCTAAATTACTTGTTTTTATATCTTCTAATCTGGCTATCATACTAGCCGGTTGATGTTCTGGGACAATCAATTTTCAATTCTTGCTCTACTTGCTTACACGTAAAGTTAACCTCTTGCATATTGGCATAGTAACCAACAGTGAGTGCCATTGTGTGCAACATTTAACTTGGTTACTTGCTGTGGTAGGACTGTTTGGATGACTGTTACATGCGGAGCGTTATTTCAGCACTGTTTTTATGTAGTTGTCTTGTCTTTTGAACAACCCCACTTAGCACGAGTACTGTTCATATAATAGTTGTGTACCAATGTTTTGTTTGTCCCCTTAGAGGTCTCTTTCCATCTCCTTTCCCACTGTATAATATAACATTGTCTTATAATCATGCTTTGCCTTCCAATATGTTATACAAGTTTGATAACAGGTATGTAATGACGTTAACAGACTGATAGGATATTTCTCTAGGGATATTATATAATACTTATTTGAAGCTTAGCTATATCCTGAATTAGTAAATTAGAACACTTATGTCACCTGTAGTATATTACTTAGATGCTTATAACCTACGCCCTTAGTTAAAAATATACTGGCGAGCATTAGTTTCAGGCACTTATAGTGTAATCTATATGAGCCCTAATCCTTATTATTTGTTAACCCACATAACTGCTCGTTACCTCTGGGGAGTACAGTAGGCCACTTATATTGGCATCCATTTCCTATTGCATGTTTGGAAGACTGGTCTCAAGGGTGTTGGCTAATTTCATCTACATGCCACTTCTATATGGTTACGCTAGAAATGTGAAATGTGTTTTTTTTGTTTTGTTTTGTTTTTCGTGTTTGTTTGTTTGTTTGTTTGTTTTTTGCTATAATGTTCTATACTTCAAGCCCAAAAGTGGCTAGAGATTCAATTTTCTTGCCTCCATTGTATAGGTATATTATTCCATGGTCCAAGAGTGACCTATTAATTCTAAAAGAGGCTTATATAATCATAAACATGAGGTTATAGCTATCCTTGCCACTTGTTATTTATTATTTAATTTGGAATCTGTATATCACTGATCGTGGACTTTTTATGACTGTGCATTATATTCCAATGTTTATACTTTTCCAGTTTTGGCAATTCTGCCTATACTGTACATGTATTTAATAACCTCAATAAAAATTATAAAAATAAATAAATAAAAAAAAATGGGTTGAGCTTGTAGGTATAATCAGATCTCATTACCTTATTACATTGTGACCATATACTTGCTTCTTTATCTTATATCTATCCATAAACCAATCACCAATACTTGGAGAGAACAATGGAAAATTAACATTTTATTACCTTATCTCTTCTATACCCCACTGGGAGTGTAATTTCTTCTACTCGCTGTGTTAACACAGCATGGCCTCGAGGCCCAAAACTTTCAGGATGGGTGGGGATACCACAGGATAAATAAACTAATTCAAATGCCAATATAAGGTTAATGGAAATACTTGTAAACAATTTAATACACTCAAGGTAAAGTGGATCATTGGGAACAAATTAAAGGGGAGAACATTTTTTAGTAAACTGTTCCTTTAAAGAAACAGTGCAAATGGTAGAACAACAGACATATAAAATCAATAAATAACAAGTAGATGACAAATAGACAGTAAATTCCCACTTAGCCCAATCTTTTTTTCATTGCAATTTGTATGTCTTGCTTTTAAAATACAACTGAAAAACTGACACCTTCATTGCTTTTTATGGGTTAGATAAGCAAAAATTCTCTAGTTTAGCAAAAAAATAAGGTGAAGGATTAACAGGGGGTGAACTCACTGAATTCTATAATAAAAATGTTGGAACCTGTAAGTACCAGAGATGAGAGATGCCTTTCATAAAAAAGTAAGGTATCTCTGGGATACATAATTTCTTTCCTAAGATATGGAGAGTCCACAATGTCATTCAATTACTAGTGGGAATATCACTCCTGGCCAGCAGGAGGAGGCAAAGAGCACCACAGCAAAGCTGTTAAATTTTACTCTGTTCTTTCTTTTTCTATAGGTCTTTGTAAGGAATATGTGTCCTTGTGAGCTGTCTTCCTGCCAGACAGTTAGACTGCAGGTAAGTGCTTTTGTCTTCTAGGTCTTGGAGACTTGCACTTCAGAAGAATATGTCATATGCAGTAGATGGGGACATTTTTAAAATCCTTTATACAGGATTTTCTTTGGCAGTGGGCAGGCACATTATGTATATTGAGACCATGAGGCCCATTTATCAAGCTCTGAATGGAGCTTGTGGGCCCGTGTTTCTGGTGAGTCTTCAGACTCGCCAGAAACAGCAGTTATGAAACAGCGGTCTAAAGACCGCTGCTCCATAACCCTGTCTGCCTGCTCTGATGAGGCAGACAGGATTCGCCACAATTCAACCCGATCGAGTACGATCGGGTTGATTGACACCCCCCTGCTGGTGGCCTATTGGCTGCGAGTCTCCAGGGGGCGGCGTTGCTGGTGCAATGCTGAATACGGAGATTTTATTGCTCTCCACATTCAGCGATGTCTGTCGGACCTGATCCGCACTGTCGGATCAGGTCTGACAGACATTTGATAATTCGGCCTCTAGGGGTTAATCTTCCCTTTATTGGGACGTTTTTCCTCTTTAGGCTAATTTTTGTTGAAATATTTTATAAGTATGTGTGCGGCTTATGTTTTATACAGGAATTTATGTATAAACTTAAAATTTGGCAGTTGGTTTTCTTTGCTTGCTTAGCTAGAACAGGCTAACTGACAGACTGCTTGAGCGTTTGTGTAAATTAAGCTCCGGTGTTGTAGACAGAGGGAAACATGCATTTTACTTGCTGGGTAGATACCTCTCTCTGATGGTCATGTGACTTCTCTCTGCTGTCGGATATTCACGGAGCGGCGTCATTGAATTTCAGCCTCTTCAGTGTCGATCTACTATATGATTGTTTTAGAGATTTCTGGCAGCCAAATTGTGTACAAGTGTCATGGTAAGGCACCTCAGTCTGTCTGAGGTGTAGGGGGCCTGATTGGTTTATTATTTTAAATAATTTTTACATAACGTTAAGCGGCTGTGGTATTAAAAATTCTTAAAGTGACAGTGTATTTAAACAATTTCTACAATTTGGGGAATTTTTTATTTAGTATTATGGACATGGACCAAGACTCTGTGTCTTTTGAAAAATGCTTGTTTTGCCTTGAGGCACACACTGTTTTGCCTATGCAATTCTGTGCTACATGCTTAGCTAGAACACTTCAATTTAAAGATAAATTGTTGCCCTCTGAGCCCAATGTCTTTCAGGATAATGCTGTTCAGGTAATGCCACAACTTTCTCCTCAAACTTCCTAAGCTTCTATGGCATCACATACAGTGCCCTGCAGTTCCTCTCAGACTCCTGAAGGAGTTTATTTACCTGCAGATTTTGCTGCACAGGTATCTTCTGTGGTATCTCCAGCATTATCTGCTTTTCCTATGCTGGGAAAACGCAAGAGGAAAATTAGACATTCAGAAAGTAAGGTTTATATTCCACCTACTGCTACGCAGGTTGCCCTACCTCATAAGTCTAATGAGGATACATCGGTAGCCTCTGAGGGTGAAATCTCAGATTTGGACAGTATTATTCCTTCATCTGATACTGAAGAAGTAAACTTCAGATTTAAGCTTGAACACCTTTGTGTACTGTTAAAGGAGGTATTGGCTACTTTGGACGACTCTGATACTTCTGTCATTGTCCACCCTAAGAAGTCTAGTAAACTTAATAAATACTATGATGTTCCTTCCTCTGTGGAAGTTTTTCCTGTCCCAGACCGTGTGACAGAGATTATTTCACAGGAATGGGAGAAGCCAGGGATTCCTTTCTCCCTGTCTCCTGTATTTAAAAATATGTTTCCTGTTGCTGACTCCATTAAAGATTCTTGGCGCACGGTGCCTAAAGTAGAAGGGGCTATTTCTACTCTGGCTAAGAGAACTACAATCCCTATAGAGGATAGTTGTTCCTTTAAGGATCCCATGGACAAAAAGCTGGAAGCTTATTTGAAGATGTATATTCATCAAGGTCTTCAATGGCAACCTGCAGTTTGTATTGCCACAGTAGCAAGTGCAGCATCTAATTGGTGCAACGCCTTGTCTGAATAGGTTTTAGTAGAGACTCTGTTGGAGGAGATACAAATTAGGATTAAGGCTCTCAAACTAGCGAATTCCTTTATTTCTGATGCTAACATTCAAGTTATTAGACTGGGAGCCAAGATGTCTGGTTTCTCTGTCCTAGCCCGTAGGGCATTGTGGCTAAAATCTTGGTCAGCTGATGGTACCTCTAAGTTCAAGCTTCTGGCGCTTCCTTACAAGGGTAAGACCTTGTTCGGACCTGGTCTGGCAGAAATAATTTCTGATATTACGGGTGGAAAAGGGTCTTTTCTACTGCAAGACAAGAAGAACAGCCTCAAAGGACGTCAAAGTAATTTTCGTTCCTTTCGTAACTTCAAAGGTCAAAAGTCTTCCTCTGCCTCTTCCAAGCAGGAGCAGTCCAAGTCTTCTTGGAAGCCAAATCAGTCTTGAAATAAGGGGAAGCAATCAAAGAAACCCTCAGCTGAATCTAAGTCAGCATGAAGGGTCAGCCCCCAGTCCGGGATCGGATCAAGTAGGGGGCAGATTTTTCTCTGTTTTGTCAAGCATGGAGACGAGATGCCCCAGATCCTTGGGCTGTGGACATAGTATCTTAGGGTTACAAAATATAATTCAACATTTTCCTTTCCAGGGGCAGATTCCACCTCTCAAGACTATCTTTAGAGCAGGTAAAAAGAGAGGCATTCTTGAACTGTGTTCAGGACCTTTCCTCCCTGGGAGTGATTGTTCCAGTTCCAGTAAGGGAACAGGGTCTAGGATTCTATTCAAATTTGTTTGTGGTTCCCAAAAAAGAGGGAACTTTTCGACCCATTTTAGATCTAAAGTGCCTCAACAAGTTTCTCAGGGTACCATCCTTCAAAATGGAAACCATTCGTTTCAGGTCTCAGGGAATTACAGTGGTGCCATACCTGGATGACATATTGGTTCAGGCTCCATCTTTTCAACAAGCAAACTCTCATACAGAGATTGTATTGTCTTTTCTATGTTCCCACGGTTGGAAAGTGAATCTGGAAAAGAGTTCCCTTGTTCCAGCTACAAGGGTGGTTTTCTTAGGGACCATAATAGATTCCCTATCTATGAAAATTTTTCTGACAGAGGTCAGAAAATCCAAAATTATCTCCTCTACTGTCTACTGTTTGGCCATCAGTGGCTCAATGTATGGAAGTAATTGGTCTGATGGTCGCTTCCATGGACATCATTCCCTTTGCTCAATTCCATTTGAAAGCTCTGCAATTATGCATGCTCAGAGAATGGAACAGAGAGGATCTGTCTCAGAGGATAGATCTAGACCAGTCAACAAGAGACTCTCTCCCGTGGTGGCTTTAGACCATCTGTCTTAGGGCTCATGCTTCCAGAGACCTTCCTGGGTGATTGCGACCATGGACGCCAGCCTGCTAGGCTGGGGAGCAGTCTGGGACTTGGACTAGGGAGGAGTCTCCTCTCCCCATAAACATCTTGGAGTTGAGAGCAATTTACAATGCTCTGATGGCTTGGCCTCAATTGTCTTTAGCCTGGTTTATCAGGTTTCAGTCGGACAACATCACCTCAGTGGCTTACATCAACCACCAGGGAGGAACTCTGAGTTCCTTAGCCATGAAGGAGGTGGCACGGATTATTCAGTGGGTGGAAGCTCACAATTGTTGTCTATCTGCCATCCACATTCCTGGAGTTGACAACTCGAAAGCGCATTTCCTGAGCAGACATCCCGGAGAGTGGGCTCTCCATCCGGAGGTGTTCTCCAGGTTAACCCACAAATGGGGGGTGCTGGAGTTGGATGTCAAGCTTCCAAGGTGCGGTTCAAAGTCAAAAGATCCTCAGGCCACTCTGATAGATGCTCTGGCGGTTCCTTGGGATTTTGGTATAGCATACCTTTTACCTCCATTTGTGCTCCTTCCATGAGTTATTGCTCTTATCAAACAAGAGAGAGCATCAGTAATTCTAATAGCTCCTGCATGGCCTTGCAGGATCTGGTATGCAGACCTAGTGAAAATGTAATCTCGGCCGCCTTAGAGGTTTCCTCTGAGGAAGGAGCTTCTAACTCAGGGTCTATTCCTCATCCAAATCTCGTTTCTCTAAAGCTGACTGCTTGGAGATTGAATGCTTAGTTCTGTCTAAGCATGGATTTTCTGAGTCGGTCATTGAGACCATGATCCAGGCTCGCAAGCCTGTTACTTGAAAAATTTACCATAAGGTATGGCGTAAATACCTATATTGTAAATCTAAGGGCTACTCTTGGAGTAGGGTCAGGATTCCTAGAATTTTGTCTTTTCTCCAGGAAGGTCTGGAGAAAAGGTTGTCAGTTAGTTCTCTGAAAGGTCAGATTTCTGAATTATCTATTTTGTTACACAAGCATCTGGCGGATGTGCCAGATGTTCAATCTTTTTGTCAGGCCCTGGTCAGAATCAGGCCTGTGTTTAAACCTTATGCTCCTCCTTGAAGCCTTAATCTTGTTCTTAAAGTTTTGCAGCAGGCTCCGTTTGAGCCAATGCATTACATAGATATTAAGTTGCTATCTTGGAAGGTTTTGTTTCTTATTGCTATCTCTTCTGCTTGGAGAGTTTCAGAACTCTTGGCTTTGCAGTGTGATTCGCCTTACCTTATCTTTCATGTGGATAAGGCGGTTCTTCATACTAAATTGGGGTTTCTTCCTAAAGTGGTTTCGGATAGATATATTAATCAGGATATTGTTGTTCCTTCTCTCTGTCCCAATGCTTCTTCTCATAAAGAACGTCTGTGGCACAACTTGGATGATGTGCGTGCTCTAAAATTCTACCTACAGGCGACTAAGGATTTTCGCAAGTCTTCTGCCCTGTTTCTTTGTTTCTCAGGAAACCGTAATGGTCAGAAGGCTACTTCTCTTTCTCTCTGGTTGAGAAGTATGATTCATTTTGCTTATGAGACTGCTGGACAGCAGCCTCTTGATAGAATTACAGTTCATTCCACTAGGGCTGTCTTCTCTTCTTGGGCTTTCAAAAATTAAGCTTCTGTGGAACAGATTTGCAAGGCTGCAACTTGGTCTTCTCTGCATACTTTTTTTTCAAATTTTCCAAATTTGATACTTTTGCCTCGGCTGAGGCCTCTTTTGGGAGAAAGGTTCTTCAAACTGTGGCGCCTTCTGTTTAGGCCTGCCTGTCTTGTTCTCCCTCCCTGTTCATTCTGTGTCCTCTAGCTTGGGTATTGGTTCCCACTAGTAATTGAATGACGTTGTGAACTCTCCATATCTGGAAAGAAAGAAATTTATCAGGTAAGCATACATTTTGTTTTCACACAGGGGGATAGAAGATAAAAGAAGAACACCTGGGGCTGATATGAATGCTCAGTTTGCAGCAAATACAAATTAAACTGAAGTATTTTCACTACAACTTAACTTGTTTTGCCACTAGTTTAATTTTGAGCAAACTTCATGTGCATACAGCTGGTGAGATAATTCAGTGAGATCAGCTTGTTTAAAACACAGCATTTCACAAGAATTGCGAGAGAGCTTTAGACATACTCCCCTGCCCCTCCCACTTTCTGAAGCTCTTTTTTATTTTACAGTAGAGCAAAGTACAATGTAATTTGTAAAAGATACTCAGAAATATACAAAGTATGATACTAATTTGTTAAAGTAACACAAAAACGTTCAAAACATAAGCAGAAATTGTAAAATCATTGCTGGGTCTAAATCTAAATGTATAAAATCTAAAAGAGAAAGTGCAAAGCTTAAATGTAATATAAAATACAAAGCACAAAGTGTAAGTGAGACACAACTCTCATGTCATGCAGTTTTAGCTTTCAGTGAGTTTAGCCCCTGTGAAGTCTGCACGAATGCCTCTCCAAGCAGGAGAATCTTTTATCATCAGGCTCCTAGACATTTTGGAATATATAATGACCTTAGAAAGATCTATGAAAAAATAACCTTTTCAACCATTTTTTTGCAAATCATGTGTTTTTTTCTCATTATATTGAAATTGATAAAACCTTTTTTTATTACTTTTCATAATATAACCATTTATACATACATGACATGACATCCAATAAAGGATTCTATGTCATTTCACTATAATTCTAGTTTGACAATATTTCTGTATCTAACAAAGTCCATTTTTGAGGATTGCGTTTCTTTAATTTCCTTGGAAAATCCTAAGAACATTAATTTGTCCATTCATGGCCAGAGGGAGTTTGAAGAACATTGTATTCTCTGTAATTCTTTGCTTGAGTGACTCATCCACATTATTATGGATCAAACAAGCAGTTCTCCAGATGTACAGACAAATGGCTGCTCTGGGGACAATTCTGCTACAAGGAGCCAACTTGTTCGATCTTCAGAACTATAACCCTTCACACAATAAAATATGAGTCAGTAAATATAAGCTACTGACTGAGCCACCAATTCTAATTTGAGATAATTGTTTACACCTGTTACATACCGTGGTAGTGATCATGTAGCAACAAAGACAGCAGCAGTTTTACTGAGTTAAACATATGATGGGAAGGAGGTCTATATACAATGGATTTTAATATCCTTTAATAAACCATTTAATTAATCCATTTAATAACTTCAGAATGTGAAATCCTCCAGATTCCATAAAATGTTAATAGCTTCCTCTAGGGGTTATTGGTGGCATAATGTGCAAGAAGTTTGCCAAACCTCCCTTATTTCCACGGATCTCCCTTAGTTGCACAAACTTTTTTTACAGTATCCCAGAATCCCTTGATTATCTGCTCTTAGAACATTTTTCTACCTTATTTTTTATAACATGTAAAATCTTAATTCCAGATATTTAATGTTGTACTCTTACAGTCTTACTTAGTTAATAATGTTGATATATCTGATTCTGATAGATTAATGTCTTTATTCCCACTGTGCCTTAAAGGGATATGAAACCTAAAAATCTTATTTTCATGATTCAGATAGAGCATGCAGTTTTAAACAACTTTTTAATGTACGTCTATTATAATTGTTGCCTCACTCTCTTGGTATCTTTTGTTGAAAAGCAGGAATGTATGCTTAGGAGCATGCCCATTTCTAGAGCATTATATGGCAGCAGTTTTGCAAGAATGTTATCCATTTGCAAGAGCATTAGATGGAAGCACTATTTCCTACCATGTAGTGCTACAGATGCCTACCTAGGTATCTCTTCAACACAGGATATCATTGGAACGATGCAAATTTGATAATAGAAGTAAATTGGAAACTTTTTTTAAATGGTCTGTCTAACTCCCAAAAGAAATGTTTTGAGTTTCATGTCCCTTTAAACAAAAAATAGAATTAACAGATTGTTAGAATTTGTTAAATGTACCTAGACTGTTTGAATGAAGATGATTTGTAGTAAGAAGTTTGTGTATCAATTTGTAAAATAAAGTGAACTATTGTATAATTTGTTGCTTTCCTACATGAATTTTGTAAATTCCTTAGTATTCCTTATTTTCCCTTATTTCCCTTATTTTCTTTAAAAAGGTAACAACCCTAAGTGCAAGGCACACATTGTTCATTGAAATGCAAACAACAAGCAGTGACTCCAACAGTGGCTTATTTAGATATTGTGCTGCCCTAGGCTCCTTAATTCTGCTGACCCCCCCCACCACCACCACCACCACCACCACCACCACCAAGGTTTTAGGCCTTTTTCTTTCATGTAATTAGCAAGAGTCCATGAGCTAGTGACGTATGGGATATACATTCCTACCAGGAGGGGCAAAGTTTCCCAAACCTCAAAATGCCTATAAATACACCCCTCACCACACCCACAATTCAGTTTTACAAACTTTGCCTCCGATGGAGGTGGTGAAGTAAGTTTGTGCTAGATTCTACGTTGATATGCGCTCCGCAGCAAGTTGGAGCCCGGTTTTCCTCTCAGCGTGCAGTGAATGTCAGAGGGATGTGAGGAGAGTATTGCCTATTTGAATGCAGTGATCTCCTTCTAAGGGGTCTATTTCATAGGTTCTCTGTTATCGGTCGTAGAGATTCATCTCTTACCTCCCTTTTCAGATCGACGATATACTCTTATATATACCATTACCTCTGCTGATTCTCGTTTCAGTACTGGTTTGGCTATCTGCTATATGTAGATGAGTGTCCTGGGGTAAGTAAGTCTTATTTTCTGTGACACTCCAAGCTATGGTTGGGCACTTTGTTTATAAAGTTCTAAATATATGTATTCAAACATTTATTTGCCTTGACTCAGAATGTTCAACTTTCCTTATTTTCAGACAGTCAGTTTCATATTTGGGATAATGCATTTTGATTTGACCATTTTTTCTTACCTTAAAATTTGACTTTTTCCCTGTGGGCTGTTAGGCTCGCGGGGGCTGAAAATGCTTCATTTTATTGCGTCATTCTTGGTGCGGACTTTTTTGGCGCAAAAATTCTATTTCCGTTTCCGGCGTCATACGTGTCGCCGGAAGTTGCGTCATTCTTTGACGTTATTTCGCGCCAAAAATGTCGGCGTTCCGGATGTGGCGTCATTTTTGGCGCCAAAAAGCATTTAGGCGCCAAATAATGTGGGCGTCTTATTTGGCGCGAAAAAATATGGGCGTCGCTTTTGTCTCCACATTATTTAAGTCTCATTTTTTATTGCTTCTGGTTGCTAGAAGCTTGTTCTTTGGCATTCTTTCCCATTCCTGAAACTGTCATTTAAGGAATTTGATCAATTTTGCTTTATATGTTGTTTTTTCTCTTACATATTGCAAGATGTCTCACGTTGCATCTGAGCCAGAAGATACTACAGGAAAATCGCTGTCAAGTGCTGAATCTACCAAAGCTAAGTGTATCTGCTGTAAACTTTTGGTAGCTATTTCTCCAGCTGTTGTTTGTATTGATTGTCATGACAAACTTGTTAAAGCAGATAATATTTCCTTTAGTAAAGTACCATTGCCTGTTGCAGTTCCCTCAACATCTAAGGTGCAGAATGTTCCTGATAATATAAGAGATTTTGTTTCTGAATCCATAAAGAAGGCTATGTCTGTTATTTCTCCTTCTAGTAAATGTAAAAAATCTTTTAAAACTTCTCTCCCTACAGATGAATTTTTTAAATGAACATCATCATTCTGATTCTGATGACTCCTCTGGTTCAGAGGATTCTGTCTCTGAGGTTGATGCTGATAAATCTTCATATTTATTTAAAATGGAATTTATTCGTTCTTTACTTAAAGAAGTTCTAATTGCTTTAGAAATAGAGGATTCTAGTCCTCTTGATACTAATTCTAAACGTTTAGATAAGGTATTTAAAGCTCCTGTGGTTATTCCAGAAGTTTTTCCTGTTCCTAATGCTATTTCTGCAGTAATTTCCAAAGAATGGGATAAATTGGGTAATTCATTTACTCCTTCTAAACGTTTTAAGCATTTATATCCTGTGCCGTCTGACAGATTAGAATTTTGGGACAAAATCCCTAAAGTTGATGGGGCTATTTCTACCCTTGCTAAACGTACTACTATTCCTACGTCAGATGGTACTTCGTTTAAGGATCCTCTAGATAGGAAAATTGAGTCCTTTCTAAGAAAAGCTTATCTGTGTTCAGGTAATCTTCTTAGACCTGCTATATCTTTGGCTGATGTTGCTGCAGCTTCAACTTTTTGGTTGGAAACTTTAGCGCAACAAGTAACACATCGGGATTCTCATGACATTATTATTCTTCTTCAGCATGCTAATAATTTTATCTGTGATGCCATTTTTGATATTATCAGAGTTGATGTCAGGTTTATGTCTCTAGCTATTTTAGCTAGAAGAGCTTTATGGCTTAAAACTTGGAATGCTGATATGGCTTCTAAATCAACTTTACTTTCTATTTCTTTCCAGGGTAACAAATTATTTGGTTCTCAGTTGGATTCCATCATTTCAACTGTTACTGGTGGGAAAGGAACTTTTTTACCACAGGATAAAAAATCTAAAGGTAAAAGTAGAGCTAATAATCGTTTTCGTTCCTTTCGTTTCAACAAAGAACAAAAGCCTGATCCTTCATCCTCAGGAGCAGTTTCAGTTTGGAAACCATCTCCAGTCTGGAATAAATCCAAGCCAGCTAGAAAGGCAAAGCCTGCTTCTAAGTCCACATGAAGGTGCGGCCCTCATTCCAGCTCAGCTGGTAGGGGGCAGGTTACGTTTTTTTCAGGGAAATTTGGATCAATTCTGTTCACAATCTTTGGATTCAGAACATTGTTTCAGAAGGGTACAGAATTGGTTTCAAGATAAGACCTCCTGCAAAGAGATTTTTTCTTTCCCGTGTCCCAGTAAATCCAGTAAAAGCTCAAGCATTTCTGAAATGTGTTTCAGATCTAGAGTTGACTGGAGTAATTATGCCAGTTCCAGTTCAGGAACAGGGGATGGGGTTTTATTCAAATCTCTTCATTGTACCAAAGAAGGAGAATTCCTTCAGACCAGTTCTGGATCTAAAAATATTGAATCGTTATGTAAGGATACCAACGTTCAAAATGGTAACTATAAGGACTATCTTGCCTTTTGTTCTGCAAGGGAATTATATGTCCACAATAGATTTACAGGATGCATATCTGCATATTCCGATTCATCCAGATCATTTTCAGTTCCTGAGATTCTCTTTTCTGGACAAGCATTACCAGTTTGTGGCTCTGCCGTTTGGCCTAGCTACAGCTCCAAGAATTTTTACAAAGGTTCTCGGTGCCCTTCTGTCTGTAATCAGAGAACAGGGTATTGTGGTATTTCCTTATTTGGACGATATCTTGGTACTTGCTCAGTCTTTACATTTAGCAGAATCTCATACGAATCGACTTGTGTTGTTTCTTCAAGATCATGGTTGGAGGATCAATTTACCAAAAAGTTCTTTGATTCCTCAGACAAGGGTAACCTTTCTGGGTTTCCAGATGGATTCAGTGTCCATGACTCTGTCTTTAACAGACAAGAGACGTCTAAAATTGATTGCAGCTTGTCGAAACCTTCAGTCACAATCATTCCCTTCGGTAGCCTTATGCATGGAAATTCAAGGTCTTATGACTGCTGCATCGGACGCGATCCCCTTTGCTCGTTTTCACATGCGACCTCTTCAGCTCTGTATGCTGAAGCAATGGTGCAAGGATTACACGAAGATATCTCAAACAATATCTTTAAAACCGATTGTTCGGCACTCTCTAACATGGTGGACAGATCACCATCGTTTAATTCAGGGGGCTTCTTTTGTGCTTCCGACCTGGACTGTAATTTCAACAGATGCAAGTCTCTCGGGTTGGGGAGCTGTGTGGGGATCTCTGATGGCACAGGGAGTTTGGGAATCTCAGGAGGTGAGATTACCTATCAATATCTTGGAACTCCGTGCAATTTTCAGAGCTCTTCAGTTTTGGCCTCTTCTGAAGAGAGAATCGTTCATTTGTTTTCAGACAGACAATGTCACAACTGTGGCATACATCAATCATCAAGGAGGGACTCACAGTCCTCTGGCTATGAAAGAAGTATCTCGAATTTTGGTTTGGGCGGAATCCAGCTCCTGTCTAATCTCTGCGGTTCATATCCCAGGTGTAGACAATTGGGAAGCGGATTATCTAAGTCGCCAAATGTTGCATCCGGGCGAATGGTCTCTTCACCCAGAGGTATTTCTTCAGATTGTTCAAATGTGGGAACTTCCAGAAATAGATCTGATGGCGTCCCATCTAAACAAGAAACTTCCCAGGTATCTGTCCAGATCCCGGGATCCTCAGGCGGAGGCAGTGGATGCATTATCACTTCCTTGGAAGTATCATCCTGCCTATATCTTTCCGCCTCTAGTTCTTCTTCCAAGAGTGATCTCCAAGATTCTGAAGGAATGCTCGTTTGTTCTGCTGGTAGCTCCAGCATGGCCTCACAGGTTTTGGTATGCGGATCTTGTCCGGATGGCCTCTTGCCAACCGTGGACTCTTCCGTTAAGACCAGACCTTCTATCACAAGGTCCTTTTTTCCATCAGGATCTGAAATCCTTAAATTTAAAGGTATGGAGATTGAACGCTTGATTCTTGGTCAAAGAGGTTTCTCTGACTCCGTGATTAATACTATGTTACAGGCTCGTAAATCTGTATCTCGAGAGATATATTATAGAGTCTGGAAGACTTATATTTCTTGGTGTCTTTCTCATCATTTTTCTTGGCATTCTTTTAGAATACCGAGAATTTTACAGTTTCTTCAGGATGGTTTAGATAAGGGTTTGTCCGCAAGTTCTTTGAAAGGACAAATCTCTGCTCTTTCTGTTCTTTTTCACAGAAAGATTGCTATTCTTCCTGATATTCATTGTTTTGTACAAGCTTTGGTTCGTATAAAACCTGTCATTAAGTCAATTTCTCCTCCTTGGAGTTTGAATTTGGTTCTGGGAGCTCTTCAAGCTCCTCCGTTTGAACCTATGCATTCATTGGACATTAAATTACTTTCTTGGAAAGTTTTGTTCCTTTTGGCCATCTCTTCTGCTAGAAGAGTTTCTGAATTATCTGCTCTTTCTTGTGAGTCTCCTTTTCTGATTTTTCATCAGGATAAGGCGGTGTTGCGAACTTCTTTTGAATTTTTACCTAAAGTTGTGAATTCCAACAACATTAGTAGAGAAATTGTGGTTCCTTCATTATGTCCTAATCCTAAGAATTCTAAGGAGAAATCGTTGCATTCTTTGGATGTTGTTAGAGCTTTGAAATATTATGTTGAAGCTACGAAATCTTTCCGTAAGACTTCTAGTCTATTTGTTATCTTTTCCGGTTCTAGGAAAGGCCAGAAAGCTTCTGCCATTTCTTTGGCATCTTGGTTGAAATCTTTAATTCATCTTGCCTATGTTGAGTCGGGTAAAATTCCGCCTCAGAGAATTACAGCTCATTCTACTAGGTCAGTATCTACTTCCTGGGCGTTTAGGAATGAAGCTTCGGTTGACCAGATCTGCAAAGCAGCAACTTGGTCCTCTTTGCATACTTTTACTAAATTCTACCATTTTGATGTATTTTCTTCTTCTGAAGCAGTTTTTGGTAGAAAAGTACTTCAGGCAGCGGTTTCAGTTTGAATCTTCTGCTTATGTTTTTCGTTAAACTTTATTTTGGGTGTGGATTATTTTCAGCAGGAATTGGCTGTCTTTATTTTATCCCTCCCTCTCTAGTGACTCTTGTGTGGAAAGATCCACATCTTGGGTAGTCATTATCCCATACGTCACTAGCTCATGGACTCTTGCTAATTACATGAAAGAAAACATAATTTATGTAAGAACTTACCTGATAAATTCATTTCTTTCATATTAGCAAGAGTCCATGAGGCCCGCCCTTTTTTTGTGGTGGTTACGATTTTGTATAAAGCACAATTATTCCAATTCCTTATTTTATATGCTTTCGCACTTTTTTATCACCCCACTTCTTGGCTATTCGTTAAACTGAATTGTGGGTGTGGTGAGGGGTGTATTTATAGGCATTTTGAGGTTTGGGAAACTTTGCCCCTCCTGGTAGGAATGTATATCCCATACGTCACTAGCTCATGGACTCTTGCTAATATGAAAGAAATGAATTTATCAGGTAAGTTCTTACATAAATTATGTTTTTGCCCATAATATTTTTTGTTTAGGGAGTAACATGATTTTTTTTCATGACATTTCCAAAGCAAATATTCTCCAGGACTTGCAAAACATTTGCATACACTGGCACATGCACATATATAAACAAACACACACATACATAGTAACAGACACATACACACACAGAGTTTTGAACATACACACTGTCACGTGCGCACACACACATTTACACACACACATGCAGACATACATAGACACACACACACATGAAGAATTAGGGGCCGATTTATTAAATGTCTGTACGACATGATCGGTTTAGCGGATCATGTCCGACAGACATTGCTGAATGTCGACAGCATACAATGGCCCCTAGTTATCAATGTCTGTCGGACCTGATCTGACAGTGCGGATCAGGTCTGACAGACATCGCTGAATACGGCGAGCAATACGCTCGCCGTATTCAGCATTGCACCAGCAGCTCACAAGAGCTGCTGGTGTAACGCCGCCCCCTGCAGACTCGCGACCAATGGGCCGCCAGCAGGGGGGTGTCAATCCGGCGATGTGTGTCCGCATGAGATAGTGCGGATTGATGTACGCAGCCTCAGAGGCGGCGGACCAGTTAAGGAGCAGCGGTCTTAACTTCTGTTTCCGGAGAGCCTGAAGGCTCGCACAGAAACAGGGGCATCAGGGGCCATTCAGCCCTTGATAAATCGGCCCCATAGTGTACTCCTTTTGGGCTTATGTGCCCAAACCCGACATGAGTTATCTTAAGGTGCATTATGTATTTATTAAATATAAAATATGAAAAACATTAATATGATGACCTACTATCATTTTTACCATGCATTTAAAGAAAACCTAAATTCTAACAAACTTATGTTTATAGTCATATTATTTGAAAGGATATTTCAAAGCAAAAATAATATGCTCTAATTTGTAAACACACAGGCTAAATCCCACTCAGGAGCTGCAAGCACTGCTGCTGGTGAGCCAATTATTATTATTGTTATCATTTATTTGTAGAGCGCTGACAGATTAGCGACAGTCACACAACCCATAAATCACCGGCTGTGTTTTTCTTGAGAGCTCCAAAGCTTACAGCTACCAAAGAAGACTTTACCTATATGTTTAAGGGACATGAAACCACAAATGTCTCTCTCTTATTCATACAATTTTAAACACAGTTCTATTTTTCTTCTATTATAAAATGTGCTTAATTCTCTTAATATCCTTTGTTGAAGGAGCAGCAATGCACTACTGGGAGCCAATGACAAGAGACATATATGTGCAGCCACCAATCAGCAGCTAGCTCTCAGTAGTGTGTTGTTCCTCTTAATTAAGTATACCTCTGTATGCTTTTTAACAAAGAATACCAAGAGAATGAAGCAAATTAGATAATTGAAGTAAACTGGAAAGTTATTTAAAATAGCATGTTCTATCTGAGTTATGAAAGTTTCATTTTTACTTTGCTGTCCCTTTAATGTACAAAATCATAACATTTTTCTAACATGTGCAGGTAGTATTTTTCTAATGTAAATGGAGTCTTGCTGCCTTGGCAAATGGGATAAGCAGATGTATTCCTCAGGCATATCTGAAGCTCTCACATAGGTCTTATCATGTTCTCTAAGCATTTACCCCTGCAGATATTGTTTTATTTTGCCAACTGTAAGCTTAAAATACATTATGTTTGTATGTAATACATATGTGACGCCGGAAGCAAATGCATATTAAAGGGACAGTATAGTCAGAATTAAACTTTCATGATTTGGATAGAGCATGCATTTTTAAACAGCTTTCCAATGTAATTCTGTTATCAAATTTGTTTAGTTCTCTTGGTATCTTTTATTGAAGAGTAAAACTAGGTAGGTTTGTAAGAGTTTAGGAGTGTGCACGTTTAGTACTCTGTGGCAGCAGTGTTTTAAAACATTGTATAATAAAGCTACAAATAACGTTGCAAAACACTGCTGCCATAGAGAACTAAAGACACATGCACACTCCTGAGCTCTTATGAGACTACAAGTTTAATTCTTCAATAAAAGATACCAAGAAAACAAAGCAAATTTGATAGAAGTAAATTGGAAAGTTGTTTAAAATTATATGCTCTATCTGAAAGTGAATTGTTTTTGCTTAAAAAATATATCAAGTCGATGTGCTCCCTGTAACATTACCTGTTCCCTTTGAGAATTGCTATTCTAGAGACCTTCACTACTTTCTAGGGGAAGCAGCTCACCACTCACTGGGATCATGTTTAACTTGAGTTGAGCCCATCCAAGGGTCAGGGTGATCATTTAACTCCATGCCGGTAGGTTTTGGAGAATGGGGCTTCAAAGTGTGTTTAGCTGTTTAGCCGTGATGATGTGCACTGCCCATTACATCTAGCAGAACTTTGCTGATATTAGAAAAAACGTTATATGAAAAAATATCAATTCCTAGAAAATCACAGTTAATATTGTGTTCTCTTCAGAAAGGAATTTACAGTTTCAGAGTATGTTTCAGTTATAATGAATATTAAATAGACATTTTCAAAAAACGATTGCGTGTACTTATGCCTTCCAAAAACCTGTCTAATAAATTAAAGGCTAATTTCTTTCATGAATGTACGTATTAGGCTTCAAAGGTCCTACCTGTGTGAGGTCCAGGCCTTGGCCTGTGCTTAATTGTGATTGACAACTGTGAGTGGAGCTGTGCTAAAAAGAAAGAGGAATAGCGCAGTGGGTGTGCTGTACACTGTCATAAAAAAGGGTACAGTTGGGGTCCATTTGTAAGGGTACAGTTGGGGTCCACTGCTGTGGTTGTACCCTCAATGGATCATAATTACACCTTAAAGAACTAATATGTACCATTTAGGGTTTAATAAGGTACAACTATATTTCCTACTGTCAAAGGGTCCATGTCTGTACCATTTAATACCCCCAAAAAAAGTACAATCACTTGTGTGACTAAAAGATTGAGGGGGATGGGGTGTTCAATGCTGCCAAACCCTGCAACTCCATATAATTTGTGCACCTCAATTATTCAATGAACACATAACTGTCAGTCACCAAAAATGAATTCAACATACATGTTGTACAGCAAAATAATTAATGTTCAGTGGTTGTTAGTAATATGCAAGAAGTGGGCAAGGCAACAAAAAATACTTAACAACCCATATCTTCAATGATACTGTGTTGCTGGTTCTAAATAGCACACAAGCACACAAGCACTTACCATTTTAATGCATTTAAACATAAAGCAACTATATTAACTTAAATTAAAAAGAAAAAAATGTGTTTTAAATTCTATAAAATAAACAAGAGCTGTTTAAGAACCTGTTTTAAAAAAAAAAAAAAAATTGTAACCGTTCCCCAGTTACATACATGGATATTGTGTAACATGCCATAGCACCATCTATTGGTTGATAGTGCCTTGACATGTGTAACACAGCTCCACCTCCAAAATGTGTACTATGGAAATAGAGGCCTATTTATCAAGCCGTCAACCGCAAATACGCTGGAATTCCACAGCGTAATTGTGGCGAGCTTGATTCGCCTCATTTATCAAAGCCTACAGACCGGCAAAAGTTGAAATCTATGACGTAAGATACGATCCGCCGGTCTCATTCCGACACAGATCGATGCTTACGTAATTGCAGATGTTCCAAATGCAATATCGGCACTATCTGACTACTTTTGCTAGTTAACAAATATCTAACAGGTACGCTCGCCACTATTCTGGCCCAACGTACCTGCTTTTCAATCCGCCGCCCTGGAGGAGGCGGATACCATAGGAATCAATGGGAGTCTGAAAGCAGCAAAAGCTTATGTTCACTGATGCCCAATATCTCATTGATTCCTATGGGAGAATAAAAGTTATGTTTACACCTTACACCCTAACATAAGCCCCGAGTCTAAACACCCCTAATCTGCCGCCCCGACATCGCCGCCACCTACATTATACTTATTAACCCCTAATCTGCCACCCCAACACCGCTGCCACCTACATAAAAGTATTAACCCCTATCCCGCCGCTCCCGGACCCCACCGCCACCTAAATAATGTATTAACCCCTATCCCGCCGCTCTTGGAGCCCACCGCAACTAAATAAAGTTATTAACCCCTAAACCCCTGGCCTCCCACATCACTACCACTTACTAAACCTATTAACCCCTAAACCGCCAGCCCCCCACATCGCCATAAACTAAATTAACCTATTAACCCCTAAACCTAACAACCTATTAACTCATCGCTATCTTATAATAAATTAAAACTTACCTTTAGATTTAAATTACACTATATTAAACTATTAATCTACCCTAACTATTATACTAAAATTACATTAAACTATATTAAACTATTAATTAACCTACCCTAACTATTATACTAAAAAGGGCCTTTTGCGGGGCATTGCCCCAAAGATATCAGCTCTTTTACCTGCAAATGAAAACCTAATCTAAAAAAACCTAAGCTCCCCATTGCCCTGAAAAGGGCATTTGGATGGGCATTGCCCTTAAAAGGGCATTTAGCTCTTTTTCCTTGCCCAAACCCTAATCTAAAATTAAAACCCACCCAATAAACCCTTAAAAAACCTAACACTAACCCCCGAAGATCCACTTACAGTTTCTGAAGACCCGACATCCATCCTCAACGAAACGGCAGAAGTCCTCAGCGAAACCAGCAGAAGTCTTCATCCAAGCGGGCAGAAGTCTTCACCCAGACGGCATCTTCTATCTTCATCCATCCGGCACGGAGCGGCTCCATCTTCAAGACATCCGGCGTGGAGCAGCCTCTTCTTTCGATGTCTTTCGACATCCAAGATGGCGTCTCTTAGATTCCGATTGGCTGATAGAATTCTATCAGCCAATCGGAATTAAGGTTGAAAAAATCCTATTGGCTGTTGCTTTCATCCTATTGGCTGATCCAATCAGCCAATAGAATTGAGCTTGCCTTCTATTGGCTGAATGGAATAGTTTGGGGAGCTTAGGTTTTTTAGATTAGGTTTTTATTTGGGGGTTGGTTGTGTAGGTGGTGGGTTTTACTGTTGGGGGGTTGTTTGTATTTTTATTTACGGGTAAAAGCTGATTTCTTTGGGGCAATGCCCCACAAAAGGCCCTTTTAAGGGCCATTGGTAGTTTATTGTAGGCTAGGGTTTTTTTTTATTTTGGGGAGGCTTTTTTATTTTCATTGGGCTCTTAGATTAGGTGTAATTAGTTTAAATATTTGATAATTTATTTTTTATTTTGTGTATCTTAGTGTTTATTTTTGTTTGTAACTTAGTGTTTGTTATTTTGTGTAACTTAGTTTTTTGTAACTTTGTAATTTTTAATAGTAGATTTAAATTATTTGAGTAGGGTTAGGTTTTTAACTATATAATATATTTAATTTAATTTGTAGTTTAATGTAATTTTAGTATAATAGTTAGGGTAGATTAATTATTACACAAAAGTTCATTCCCCACTGCTGGAAAATGGAACAAACCCCTCCGTGGTATACCAGTGTGGATAATTTATGACTTATATCAGCTCGTGGATGAGAATTCAAAAGGTACTTACCCCCCTCTTCACGGCTTAAACCCGGGATGATGCCTGTGTTTAGAGAGCCGTGAGTATATTCACTTTAGGCGCACGCCGGTCCATACACCACGCTTGGAGTCTCCACGCTCAACAAGCTGTTCCATCAGTCGCCGCCATCGTGACTCACCCGGCTCACAGGTCTGACGTCACCGGAAGGTGCCGACTCACGGGGGGTAAGGAGTCTCCGATGCTTTGGTTCCGAACAAACGGTCCTCACTCATCCACCTCGTAAGTAACCTTTAGCTTGTCACTGGGTAAAGATTAGACTGCTGGCTCCAGGAGATCGGCTCATATCCAGGCAAATAATAAAAAAGTTCTGGAGTCGCAGTGTTGAAATCAAACTTTCAGCTTTATTATCCTTAAAAAACAGGTATCCAGGAATGCTGCCCTTCAGATAACATCAACAAGCTTGTTGATGTTATCTGAAGGGCAGCATTCCTGGATACCTGTTTTTTAAGGATAATAAAGCTGAAAGTTTGATTTCAACACTGCGACTCCAGAACTTTTTTATTATTTGCCTAGATTAATTATTAGTTTAATATAGTTTATTGTAATTTTATTATAATAGTTAGGGTAGATTAATTATTAGTAGTGATGTCGCGAATAGTTCACCGGCGAATAGTTCCCGGCGAACATAGCATGTTCGCGTTCGCCGCGGACGACGAACATATGTGATGTTCGATCCGCCCCCTATTCGTCATCATTGAGTAAACTTTGACCCTGTACCTCACAGTCAGAAGACACATTACAGCCAATCAGCAGCAGACCCTCCCTCCCAGACCCTCCCACCTCCTGGACAGCATCCATTTTAGATTCATTTGGAAGCTGCATTCTTAGTGAGAGGAGGGACAGTGTAGCTGCTGCTGATTTAATAGGGAAATCGATAGCTAGGCTAGTGTATTCAGTGTCCACTACAGTCCTGAAGGACTCATCTGATCTCTGCTGTAAGGACAGCACCCCAAAAAGCCCTTTTTAGGGCTAGAACATCAGTCTGCTTCTTTTTTTTTTTTTCCTGTGTAATCTAATTGCAGTTGCCTGCCTGCCAGCGTGTGTGTCAGGCTCACAGCGTATACTGTGCCCACTTGCCCAGTGCCACCACTCATATCTGGTGTAACAGTAGTGTACATTTAAAAAAAACAACACTTTTTTGACTGTGAAATAATAGCAGACAGCTGCCAGTACCCAAGATGGCCGCCAATAAGGCAGATGGGGAGGGTTAGAGAGCTGTTTGGGGGGGGGGATCAGGGAGGTTGGGGGCTAAGGGGGATGCTACACCACAGCATATGTAAATATGCTAAAAAAAACATTTAAAAACCTTTTATTTTAGTACTGGCAGACTTTCTGCCAGTACTTAAGATGGCGGGGACAATCGTGGGGTGGGGGAGGGAAGGGAGCTGTTTGGGAGGGATCAGGGGGTCTGATGTGTCAGGTGGGAGGCTGATCTCTACACTAATGCTAAAATTAACCCTGCAATCTCCCTACAAACTACCTAATTAACCCCTTCACTGCTAGCCATAATACACGTGTGATGCACAGCAGCATTTAGCGGCCTTCTAATTACCAGAAAGCAACACCAAAGTCATATATGTCTGCTATTTCTGAACAAAGGGGATCCCAGAGAAGCATTTACAACCATTTGTGCCATAATTGCACAAGCTGTTTGTAAATAATTTCAGTGAGAAACCTAAAATTGCGAAAAAATGTAAGTTTTTTTTAAATTTGATCGCATTTGGCGGTGAAATGGTGGCCATAAATATACCAAAATGGGCCTGGATCAATACTTTGGGTTGTCTACTACACTACACTTAAGCTAAAATTAACTCTACAAGCTGCCTACATGCTCCCTAATTAACCTCTTCACTGCTGGGCATAAAACACATGTGGTGCGCAGTGGCATTTAGCAGCCTTCTAATTACCAAAAAGCAACGCCAAAGCCATATAAGTCTGCTATTTCTGAACAAAGGGGATCCCAGAGAAGCATTTACAACCATTTATGCCATAATTGCATAAGTTGTTTGTAAATAATTTCTGTGAGAAACCTAAAGTTTGTGAAAAAGTGAAAACAATTTTTTTATTTGATCGCATTTGACGGTGAAATGGTGGCATGAAATATACCAAAATGGGCCTAGATCAATACTTTGGGTTGTCTACTACACTACACTTAAGCTAAAATTAACTCTACAAGCTGCCTACATGCTCCCTAATTAACCCCTTCACTGCTGGGCATAAAACACGTGTGGTGCGCAGTGGCATTTAGCAGCCTTCTAATTACCAAAAAGCAACGCCAAAGCCATATAAGTCTGCTATTTCTGAACAAAGGGGATCCCAGAGAAGCATTTACAACCATTTATGCCATAATTGCATAAGTTGTTTGTAAATAATTTCTGTGAGAAACCTAAAGTTTGTGAAAAAGTGAACAATTTTTTTTTTATTTGATTTCATTTGGCGGTGAAATGGTGGCATGAAATATACCAAAATGGGCCTAGATCAATACTTTGGGTTGTCTACTACACTACACTTAAGCTAAAATTAACTCTACAAGCTGCCTACATGCTTCCTAATTAACCCCTTCACTGCTGGGCATAAAACACATGTGGTGCGCAGTGGCATTTAGCAGCCTTCTAATTACCAAAAAGCAACGCCAAAGCCATATAAGTCTGCTATAATGGCATGTCTGGCACACAGTGTTGGGGCAGGGGTCCATCTGACCACTGATACCTGGTCTGCAAAGCATGGTGAGGGCAGGTATATCACCTACACTGCGCACTGTGAAGCGGGCGTAACCCTTATACTACCTGATCGATACAACATCATACCTGATGTTTTAAAGCACGTTATTCCAAACAATTTAGGAATGTTAGGTGATTTATGCCCTTTATGGATTAAAACCAGACTCTGCATCAACTATGTAATTTTCCATGGGAGTTTTGCCATGGATCCCCCTCCGGCATGCCACAGTCCAGGTGTTAGTCCCCTTGTTAGTCCCCTTGAAACAACTTTTCCATCACTATTGTGGCCAGAAAGAGTCCCTGTGGGTTTTAAAATTCGCCTGCCTATTGAAGTCTATGGCGGTTCGCCCGGTTTGACCGTTCGCGAACATTTGCGGAAGTTCGCGTTTGCCGTTCGCGAACCCAAATTTTTAGGTTCGCAACATCACTAATTATTAGTTTAATATAGTTAAATGTATTTTTAGTATAATAGTTAGGGTAGGTTAATTAAAAGTTTAATATAGTTTAATTTAAATCTAAAGGTAAGTTTTAATTTATTATAAGATAGGGATGAGTTAGTATTTAATATAGAGTTAGCGGGTTGTTAGGTTTAGGGGTTAATAGGTTAATTTAGTTTATGGCGATGTGGGGGGCCGGCGGTTTAGGGGTTAATAGGTTTAGTAAGTGGTAGTGATGTGGGAGGCCAGGAGTTTAGGGGTTAATAACTTTATTTAGTTACGTTGGGCTCCGGGAGCAGAGGGATAGGGGTTAATACATTTAGTTAGTTGCGGCAGTGTCGGGGAGCGGCGGGATAGGGGTTAATAACTTTTTTTTAGTTGCGGCGGGGTCCAGGAGCAGCGAGATAGGGGTTAAACAGTTTAGTATAGTGGTGGTGTTTAGTGACAGTATATAAATAAAGTTGGGAAAAAGCTGAATAGCTGCGAGATAGATGACTGTTTAGTTAACAACAGTCTGCTGCTCATCGCCCCGTACTTGGTGCGTGGCTTTTTGACAGCTTTTTTTATAAATATGGAGAGCGTATTCAGGTCCGCAGCCGCGATGTTAGGCGATGTCAGGACGAGCGTATTGGTGCCGTCGAATGCAAGAAGGTTGACGACTTGATAAGTAGGCCTCATAGACTCATTTGCATATATTTTATATAGAGTGACAATTCAATGTATGGTTGTGAGTTTTATCGTTTATCCCTCCCCTTCCTTTTAGCTATATTTTATTACTATGTTGTTTTCTTTATGTTTTCTTTATATTTATGTTTTATGTGGCGTGCTACCCTAAGTTAAATGGGGTGTTGTTAGAGTCTAGTACAGAGTATAATAAAATATTTCAAGTATCTTGTTTTGGAACTGGCAGTTTAGCCTGGTTCAGGAATTTCAGTAGCAGTATTAGGACCTGCTATTTGGCTTCACTATCTAAACTTATCTAACTGTATTGTGGATATTGTAAAACTGTCTGAACAAGAACACAGTAGGTTAATGCATATTTGAATGTTAAAAAATATGATGGAACAGCATTTTTAATATTCTGTGTTGAGTACTAATTTGCCATCATAAGGTACAAAGGGCTTGTCACTGGGGCAGTACCCTGAAAAGGCCAAATTTGCACTATTTTTAAGGGTATATTATTATACCATAGCATTGAGGTCCAATCTAGTCATCAAAGGTACATATTTGCCTTTGAAAGGTACAATCTGCAAGGGTACCAATATGTACCCATGTTAAAGGGTACAGTGGGTGTACCTTTGAGGGTACTGCCCCAGTGACAAGCTGTTGTACCCCTAAAGGTACCATTTTTGCAATTTTTTTATGGCAGTGTATATATCCCTATGTTGGATCTGGCTGCAGAGGAATATACTATATTTAGCACAGAGGGGATTCATGCTTCTTTGAAATAATAGCCCATACTGTGTGACCTATGCTAAGCATAATGTTATGTGTACCTTTAGTGTTGGTAGTGACCTTGTGGCTGAATTTGGGCCGCGACCCGCAAAGGAAGTGCCCTTGATGACATCACTTAGTGCTTGGTAATTCTGCATGGAAGTCCTGACGTTCTTATTCCTGTCCTACTGTTTTGATCTGACCTTTGTGCCTTGTGGACTGTGAGACTTGTAGATGACTTCTGGAACTGTGTTTTGAATTACCCTTTTGCCTGTCCCTACCCTTTTTGATGCTTGGTTATTGATCCTGCCTTTCTGGTAATGACTCTTGCCTTTAGTTCATCTCCTGCAATACTGGTTTCTGTTTTTAACCAAGGTAATCCCCTGAATAACTTATAGTATTTTATGTGCTGTATCGCAATGTTTTACTTGGGTCTTACTAGGGATGTTTTTCAGAGAATTGGAATCAAGGAATTCAGGAAAAGAAAACAGGTGGAACCATTTCTGAAAAAAGCAATAAATAAGAGATTGCTTTAAAGGGACACTGAACCCAATTTTTTCTTTCATGACTCAGATAGAGCATGTGATTTTAAGCAACTTTCTAATTTACTTCTATTATCAATTTTTCTTCGTTCTCTTGCTATCTTTATTTGAAAAGAATGCATCTCAGCTAAGGAGCCAGCAAATTTTTGGTTCAGAACCACGGACAGCACTTTTTTAAAGGTGCTGTCCAATCAGCAAGGACAACCCAGGTTGTTCACCAAAAATGGGCCGGCATCTAAACTTACATTCTTGCTTTTCAAATAAACATACCAAGAGAATGAAGAAAATTTGATAATAGGAGTAAATTAGAAAGTTGCTTAAAATTGCATGCTCTAAGTGAATCACAAAAGAACATTTTTGGGTTCAATGTCCCTTTAAGAAAAAGTTATAAAAAAATAAAATAAAAATGTAATTTTGTGCGCTGGTATTTGAAATGGCCTGCAATGGAAGCTTTACACTCAAAAGAGCACGCTTCCATAGCATGAGAGCTATCGCAGCAGATTGAAATATATACTGTATGTATATGAAAGCATAAAAATATATAGTATATATATATATATATATATATATATATATATTATAAAAGCATAAAAATATATATTTATAGAGAATACACAGTTCCCCAAAGACCGCAATGTAAAGGCACTTTTCAGTGTCGTTTTTTTTTTTCTAACACCCAACACCCTCCAACATTAAGCACAAAAAACTGCTTTGTTCAGTTATTTTTATTAAAATTAAAGATTCTATGTTTTTTTATTTTATTACAGGTACACTATTCTTACTTTTGGGGCCAATTGCATGACATTTATAGATCTGATCTCTGGTTAAATTTATGAGCGCTAATTGCTACTGCGAGCTCGCGGTAGCAATAATCAGTCACTTGTAAAAAAAAATTAGCACTCCCCTTGTAATCTAAATAATTAATTTTTCAGTCACAGATGAAGGCGTGAGTCGAAATGCGTCCGACCATTTTCCCCTGCATGTAGTTTTACATTTTTGTTTTGTATCCAGATCCATGTGTATTAAAGTGTTTTTTTCTTTGCTTTAACTAACCCGTGCTCCGCTTCTTCTGTTTTTTCCTAAATAAATCATTGCCTGATGTATTAAGAGCAAAGATTAGCCTAAAAATAATGTGTACATTTATTTTTAAATATTACATTTGTTGTTTAAATATTGGAAAAAATAAGGGTAAAGTTAATGATCATAAAGCAGTGGGTACTGCCATATTGTAACTTAGGTTAACTTTTCTGCTGAAGCCAATTAGGAATGGTTATTAATGGCTTACCAAAGTGTGCAACCAATGATTGTGTGGAATATAGCGGTGTCTGCACTTACATGTTTAACATGAATTGGAAAGCCCACAATATTCAGAATTAAATTACAGGAAAGGAGAACAAAATAAATAATGAACGTATAATGCAAAGTTGTTTTACTACATGTAATTAAACAATTTATATTAATATCTTGAAGTGTTTAATGTCCCTTTAAAGAGTAGAAAGAGTTCACAGGTCTGGCCCTGAAAGAGATAATTAAGAAAATAAAAGAGATCAGAAACCATAATAATTATATAAAAATATTTTTAACTTTCAGACTAAGGGCTCATTTCAATTGAGCCGTAAATAGATTTGCGTGAGGTCACAAACTGATAAATAGGCTGTTGGAGAAAATTTGTTTATCAACTGCGTCCGATGGTGCGTTATACCTCAATATCAGCAGCCCTGGTCTGGCTGCCCATAGAAAGTATTAGAAGCCATTAATTGATTACTTATAACAGGTTGCCGATGAAAGTGCAAACCGTTAATACACTGGCCTCTAGTTATCAAGCCGTCAACCTCAAATACGCTGGAATTCCGCAGCGTATTTGTGGCGAGGCTCATTCGCCTAAGTTATCAAGCCCTGCTGCCCAGCAAAAGTAGAATTTTGTGACGTAAGCTTCGATCCGCCCAGACTCAGTCCGACACAGATCGATTCTTACGTCACTCCAGATGTTCCGCACACAAGTTCGGCACAATCTGATTACTTTTGCTAGTTATCAAAAAACTAGCAGGTAAGCTCAGCACTTTTCCGGCCCAGCGTACCTAGTTTTCAATCCCATAGGAATCAATGGGAGTCTGACCATAGCGAAAGTTCATGTTCGCTGCTGCCCGACATCCCATTGATTCCTATGGGAGATGTCTGCACCTAACACCCTAACATGTACCCCGAGTCTAAACACCCTCTACACCGCCGCAACTAAATACATTTATTACCCCCTAAACCGCCGCTCCCGGACCCCGCCGCAACCTACATTATACATATTAACCCCTAATCTGTCGCCCCCTACACTGCCGCAACTAAATAAAGTTATTCCCCCTAAACCGCCGCTCCCGGACCCCACCGCAACTATAATAAATATGTTAACCCCTAAACCGCCGCTCCCGGACCCCACCGCCACCTACATAATACCTATTAACCCCTATCCTGCCCCCCCTACACCGCCGCCACTATAATAAATTTATTAACCCCTATCCTGCCCCCCTACACCGCCGCCACCTATAATAAATTTATTAACCCCTATCCTGCCCCCCTACACTGCCGCCACCTATAATACATTTATTAACCCCTATCCTGCCCCCCCTACACCGCCGCCACCTATAATACATTTATTAACCCCTATCCTGCCCCCCCTACACCGCCGCCACCTATAATACATTTATTAACCCCTATCCTGCCCCCCCTACACCGCCGCCAGTATAATAAAATTATTAACCCCTAAACCTAAGTCTAACTCTAATCCTAATACCCCCCTAACTTAAATATTAATTAAATACATCTAAATATTATAACTCTTATTAACTAAATTATTCCTATTTAAAACTAAATACTTACCTGTAAAATAAACCCTAATATAGCTACAATATAAATAATAATTATATTGTAGCTATCTTAGGATTTTCTTTTTATTTTACAGGCAAATTTCTATTTATTTTAACTAGGTACAATAGCTATTAAATAGTTATTAACTATTTAATAGCTACCTAGTTAAAATAAAGAGAAAATTACCTGTAAAATAAAAACTAACCTAAGTTACAATTACACCTATCACTACACTATCATTAAATAAATTATTCCTATTTAAAACTAAATACTTACCTGTAAAATAAACCCTAAGATAGCTACAATGTAATTAATAATTACATTGTAGCTATTTTAGGATTTATATTTATTTTACAGGTAACTTTGTATTTATTTTAGCTAGTTAGAATAGTTATTAAATAGTTATTAACTATTTAATAACTACCTAGCTAAAAGAAATACAAAATTACCTGTAAAATAAATCCTAACCTAAGTTACAATTAAACCTAACACTACACTATCATTAAATTAATTAAATAAATTACCTACAAATACCTACAATTAAATACAATTAAAAAAACTAACTAAAGTACTAAAAATAAAAAAAACTATGTTACAAAAAATAAAAAAAATAAGTTACAAACATTTAACAAATATTACAACAATTTTAAGCTACTTGCACCTAATCTAAGCCCCCTAATAAAATAACAAAGCCCCCCAAAATAAAAAAAATGCCCTACCCTAATCTACATTAAAAAGTTAACAGCTCTATTACCTTACCAGCCCTTAAAAGGGCCTTTTGCGGGGCATGCCCCAAAGAAATCAGCTCTTTTGCCTGTAAAATAAAAATACAACCCCCCAACATTAAAACCCACCACCCACTTACCCCTACTCTAACCCAAACCCCCCTTAAATAAACCTAACACTACCCCCCTGAAGATCATCCTACCTTTAGCCGTCTTCAGCCAGTCGACCACCGATGGAACAGAAGAGGACATCCGCAGCGGCCGCAGTCATCATCTAAGGGGCGCTGAAGAAGTCTTCCATCCGATTGAAGTCATCATCCAAGGGGCGCTGAAGAAGTCTTCCATCCGATTGAAGTCATCATCCAGGCGGCGTCTTCAATCTTCATCCATCCGGAGCGGAGCCATCTTCAGACGAGCTGACGCGGAGCCATCTTCTTCCACCGACGACTTCCCGATGAATGACGGTTCCTTTAAGTGACGTCATCCAAGATGGCATCCCTCGAATTCCGATTAGCTGATAGGTTTGCTATGAATGCGTCCTAACATTTTTTAAATAGCAGGATGTTTGGTCTATAATTTAATTTAAAAATACAAGTAGTGGTACCTCAGAATTGAGCTAACAATCCCTGAAATAGGATTTGATTTAATACCGTATATCAGACACTACTCTTAACCGGCAATTATAAGTAAGACGTTTTAAAAAGCATACTAGTAAGAGGAAGGGGGGAATGAAATATAATACCCCAATACTTAACTTTTGAAAAATACGAAAAACGCCAAGCTGTAAGCCGCATCTATATTAAGTTAGAACAACTAAGTGAAAGATGATATAGCAAAGAAATTTGACACTATTAGCTATATTGTGCTACAATATAAGAGAGTACCCTCTCTAACGCTAAATTAAGCAGCAGTAATATAAGACAGGATACAATCCAACTCAAAGTTATAGTGCTAATACTTACATTACTGATTTCAAAAGTTGTCTGCGATTATACATATCTAATATTTATCACAGCAAATATACGTGATAATAGAACCTAGTAGAAAAAAACGCTAAAACCAGTAGTAATACCGGATCCTTTTTGGATCATTTGATATTGAGAATATTCATTTTTAAGTAAATTCAATGTTGACCACAATATATTAGCAAAGGCAATTTATGTAGTGTGAATAATTAAAGTGATATTACTGGCACATTTATATAAGCAGCTTAACAATAGTTTGCCATATAACTGATGAACTAAATAACAAAAAGTTTGTCAAAGCACATAGCTACTGTGAACTAGCAAAATTATAAGAAAGATAAAAATAATTGATTTGATAGAAACAGTCAATTCTATCCAGCTAAGTCTCAGTAATCCACTCTAACTTCTCTATACACACTTTCAAACATTAAAGAACATTTTACTAAATATATGGTGAGAGACTTTAGATAAGCTCTAGATACTAAGCTAAATCAATAGCAAAGAGCTTAAGAAACCATATACATATATGCTTTTCAAAACGTTTGAGAACGTAGTATGACAATCCAATAATATGCTGAGTAACTGGGACTAGCATACTTAGATAGCAGCTACCACAGTTCAATCTAACAGCCAGAGAATATATCAGGCATAACTTATATTATATCAAGATAGTAGCTGTTAGCAAAAGAATCAGCTGACTACTGTAAGCAAAGCTTTAAATACAGAACATTATCCATTTCTTATTTGAAAAATCATTCTGGTAACAACAGTTATATCTAATGTGCAAAGTCCAAAACATCAATATTTATAATAAGACAATTTAGACTCCGCCGTATATCACGTTTAAACTAGTCTCTATTGTACTATTTCATGTATGTTCAACAAAGAAATTAGGAAGACAAGACCGACTATAACTTAAGATCAAGATACCAGGAACAAAAGAGTCCTCAATACAGTGATATAGGGTCATATAATACCACACATAACCACGTATTACCACGCAAGACAAGACTGACTGTAACTTAAGCACAATAGACAAGAAATAACAGAGTCATCGGTACAGTGGTAAAAGGTGTATAAATACCACGTATTACATACGCTATATCAGACCTATACTAACTTTAAATGAAAAACTGATTCTGAAATAATCATTTCAAAACCCAAGATATCACTACTTTATCTAAAATAGAATACATTGGATTAAGATAAATCCGACCAAACCCTGTATTTTTTAACATTGTATATATGTAGATGTATGTGTGTGTGTTTTTGGTTTTTTATTTTAAATTTTCAAATAAAAGTTATATTTTAATACTTTTCAGCACTCCCACTCTATAGTTATTCAGCCTTTGTCCAAATCTTGCCGCTCCAGATTGGGGTAAGAGTGCTATTCAGGTGCACAATTTTTTCAATCCAAGGATTGATCTAGAGTGTCTTAATTCCGATTGGCTGATAGAATCCTATCAGCCAATCGGAATTCGAGGGATGCCCTCTTGGATGACGTCACTTAAAGGAACCATCATTCGTCGGGAAGTCATCGGTGGAAGAAGATGGCTCCGCGTCGGCTTGTCTGAAGATGGCTCCGCTCCGGATGGATGAAGATTGAAGACGCCGCCTGGATGATGACTTCAATCGGATGGAAGACTTCTTCAGCGCCCCTTGGATGATGACTTCAATCGGATGGAAGACTTCTTCAGCGCCCCTTGGATGATGACTTCAATCGGATGGAAGACTTCTTCAGCGCCCCTTGGATGATGACTTCGGCCGCTGCGGATGTCCTCTTCTGTTCCATTGGTGGTCGGCTGGCTGAAGACGGCTAAAGGTAGGATGATCTTCAGGGGGGTAGTGTTAGGTTTATTTAAGGGGGGTTTGGGTTAGAGTAGGGGTATGTGGGTGGTGGGTTTTAATGTTGGGGGGGTTGTATTTTTATTTTACAGGCAAAAGAGCTGATTTCTTTGGGGCATGCCCCGCAAAAGGCCCTTTTAAGGGCTGGTAAGGTAATAGAGCTGTTAACTTTTTAATGTAGAATAGGGTAGGGCATTTTTTTATTTTGGGGGGCTTTGTTATTTTATTAGGTGGCTTAGATTAGGTGTAAGTATCTTAAAATTGTTGTAATATTTTTGAAATGTTTGTAACTTATTTTTTTTTATTTTTTGTAACTTAGTTTTTTTTATTTTTTGTACTTTAGTTAGTTTATTTAATTGTATTTAATTGTAGGTATTTGTAGGTAATTTATTTAATTAATTTAATGAAAGTGTAGTGTTAGGTTTAATTGTAACTTAGGTTAGGATTTATTTTACAGGTAATTTTGTATTTCTTTTAGCTAGGTAGTTATTAAATAGTTAATAACTATTTAATAACTATTCTAACTAGCTAAAATAAATACAAAGTTACCTGTAAAATAAATATAAATCCTAAAATAGCTACAATGTAATTATTAATTACATTGTAGCTATCTTAGGGTTTATTTTACAGGTAAGTATTTAGTTTTAAATAGGAATAATTTATTTAATGATAGTGTAGTGATAGGTATAATTGTAACTTAGGTTAGTTTTTATTTTACAGGTAAATTGCTCTTTATTTTAACTAGGTAGTTATTAAATAGTTAATAACTATTTAATAGCTATTGTACCTAGTTAAAATAAATTGAAATTTGCCTGTAAAATATAAATAAATCCTAGGATAGCTACAATATAATTGTTATTTATATTGTAGCTATATTAGGGTTTATTTTAAAGGTAAGTATTTAGTTTTAAATAGGATTAATTTAGTTAATAAGAGTTATAATATTTAGATGTATTTAATTAATATTTAAGTTAGGGGGGTGTTAGGGTTAGGTTTAGGGGTTAATAATTTTATTATAGTGGCAGCGGTGTAGGGGGGCAGATTAGGGGTTAATAAGTTTAATATAGGTGGCGACGGTGTAGGGGGGGGCAGATTAGGGGTTAATACATTTTATATAGGTTGCGGCGGGGTCCGGGAGCGGCGGATTAGGGGTTAAACAATTTATTTAGTTGCGGCGGGGTCCGGGATCGGCAGGATAGGGGTTAATAAATTTATTATAGGTGGCGGCGATATAGGGGGGGCAGGATAGGGGTTACTAGGCATAATGTAGGTGGCGGTGGGCTCCGGGAGCGGCGGTTTAGGGGTTAATACATTTATTATAGTTGCGGCGGGGTCTAGGGGTTAATACATTGATTATAGTTGTGGCGGGGTCTAGGAGCGGCGGTTTAGGGGTTAATAACTTTATTTAGTTGCGGGGGGCTCCGAGGGGCGCCGGTATAGGGGGTAGAACAGTGTAGTTTAGTGTGGGTGCTTAGTGACACCTTATCAATAAAGCTGGGAAAAAGCCGAAGAGCAGCGAGATCGGATGAGTGATAACTATCACAGTCCGCTGCTCATCGCCCCGTACTTGGTGTGCGGCTTTTGGACAGCTTTATTGATAACTTTGGCGAGCATATTCAGGTCTGCAGCGGCGATGTGAGGCGAGCTTAGGCGGGCGTATTGGGGCCGGCGATGGCAGGTAAGTAGACACGTTGATAACTAGAGGCCACTGTCGGAGGCTGTCGATACATTGAGAAAAATTACACTTAGCTTGACAAGGTGTAAAAGAGGAAAAATAAGCTTTTTGAGGCCTGGTTCCCATTGAAATCTTAAATCTTCCAAACAATGCAATTGTTTCAATATAAAAAAAATTGTAATACGTAATATTTATTGTTGTCCCATGTATAGGAATAGTTTCACTTCTGTCCTTATGGAAATATCAGTATGTATTTACATATAAAAATATATGCAAGCACATATCTAAAGAATTCAAACTAGACCTATGCCTAGGGCAGCAATACATATTACATATATTAATAAAGAGGAAAATATAATTATAATAAAAAATAGTATTGGCTTATAGTTTAAAAAATATGTATTATAAATAAGTGTACCTTTGTTTTTATCTCTCTTTAGAGGTGATCACAGATAAGGAGCGCAGACATTAAACGAACATTTTATAGTGTAAGGTCGGGTAATCATAGCAACTATTTGATTTTCAAGAAATCCAACGTGAGTTGAAAGCGTTAACACAACGTTAACTTAAACCTAGACAAAAAGAGCGACTGCACACAATGCGCCAAATATTTTAAAGGGGGACCTTGTACTAAAATGGAACCATAAACTACTTTTAGTTGTCAGCCACTTTGGTATCTTACGGCTCCATTTTTTATGGCTTAATGGAAGCGAACCCTCTGATGGAAATCTTAAGAGCCTACAAGAAATGATCTACATTACAGTTTCACAATAATACATTTTTCTTATTTCGGGACTACTCTGCGGAAATATCTAAAGGACGGTGTCAATTTTAATCAACTTCTCTTATCAAATGTTCTTTGTTTTTTTGGTAGCCTTTGTTGAAAAGCATGAAGATAAGCTTAGGAGTGTGCACATGTCTGCAGCCAGCACTATTTGGCAAGAATGTTATACAACATTAGCAAAAGCACTAGATAGCAGCACTTTTTCCTGCCATATTGTGCTGGAAACATCTGCACACTACCTATCTCTTCAATAAAGAATAACATGAGAATGAAGCCAAAGCAAATTTGATAATAGAAGTAAATTGGAACATTTTTTTAAATTGTATGCTGAGTATGAATCCTAAAAGAAAAATTTGGAGTTTCATGCATTTTTTACTAGTTTTAAATGAGTTATGAAATGTAATATGACACAAATGTTTATCTCATGTATTTTGGATTGTAATATTATCTTGCACTGTGATTTGTTTAGCACTTTATAAAGACAGTTAACATTATATCATGAAACGTGGGTGGCATTTACTCGCCTATTAGTAGAAATGGAATTAATCACCTGCACAAATTAGAGACAGATATAGCGTGCTTGCAAGAGACACGCCTATCACCTGAGGAACATAAAATACATATCTGTCTGGGTTGTCTATACATCATATACCAAACCGCAGAGAGTGGTAGCATTTTATTTTTAATTGCAATACAAAATTGAGCCACAGACTATAGATATTCAAAAAGAATTTGTTATTATTGGTGTGAAAATAAAGTAGTGTACATTTATGTCATGCAATGTGTATGGCCCATAATAAAATGGAGATTTTAATATTACACCCAGTCCAGTAGTAGATGGAAAAAAATGGAAGATGTGGAAGATATGTGATTTATAAGGAATCCTATGGAATTTGACTATACTTGTATGCATGGACGCCCACAGGAAAGTTTCCAAAATGGGGGCAAATAAACTGCCCCAGTCTAATAATATTGCACAGGGCAGGCACATGCTGGGCGTTTTTTGTTACTCACTGGCAGCGTTGAGCTTAGTACCCGGATTAGTGGAGAGAGTAATATAAATATTGTTGGGGCAGAGGATAAGAGCAAGGATTTTGGCTACAAATGGCCACTTTCAGCCTTATTTAGATAAGTGGTGTTTTAAGCACTGTACTTGGTTTCAGTATCAACCATTTCAGACTGTGGGGCATATTTATCTAAAGACCGCTGCTCCATAACTTGTCCACTTGCTCTGAGGCAGCAGACAGAAATCAACCCGATGGATTACGATCGGGTTGATTGACACTCCCTGATAGCGGCCGCGAATCTGCAGGGGGCAGCATGCACAAGCAGTTCACAAGAACTGCTGGTGCAATGATAAATGCTGACAGCGTATGCTGTAGGCATTTATTGATGTCCGCTCGCACATTGTTAAATATGCCCCTGTATATGCAGCCTAAACCTGAAATTTTTATTCCTTAGTACAATAATCAAGTAAATAAAAGCAAATTGTATCATTAATTTGATAGAATCAGGTAGAGAGTACAGGGCAGCTGCACCACTCCCCCTTCACACTAAAGTCTTAACTTGCCTCTGCATCCATATATGTGTAAGATATTGTATGACACATCACAGATATGGAAGGTTTACCCAGTGCAATCCAAGTTTCCCTAGTTCATGACTAACTATCACATTTAATCTCTGTAACATATATTTTAGATTTATATCACAAAGTTGTGAAAAGCAAAATCCATTAAAACCACTGATATAAAATAGAAGCTAGTGCTATTATAAATACTGATTATCGTGGGAGATGCTCATTTACTACAATATGACATATAAATAAGAAAAAGACGCACTCACTTAAATTAACATATATTAGCCAGGTATAAGGGTGAGTCGATCATAAAATGTAACTTGTATTTAGCTCACTATATATACACTATAAAAATCATTTAAAAATCCAAAATGGATAAGTAATCTGGACAGTATCTAATTACCCTATGCTTTTCAAATAGTATCATAAGGAACACATTTAAGGTGCAGTTATGGAGCAATCAGCAACGGTTGTCCCATTGTGAATACGTAACCGAAAACAAAAGATTTTTATACAGTATAGCTGAGAGGGCACAGTCCTCAAAAAGTCCTATCTATACTCTCAGTACCATAAGCACAATTATTAAAACTGTTTGGTCCGTGCATCCAAATTCTGTAAACATGTCCTCAGAAATGTATAGTTCTAAAAATACCACAATATAAACCAAAAATAAAGGCAAACAGATCACTCTTTACCATGGTTTTTTTTAATATCCTTATCTACCTATCAGAGGCACGTACTGCCACACCCCCTAAAATTCACTATCCGTGTAATCCTGCAATTTGAAATATTTTTTTTATTTTTTTTATTTTTGTTTATTAAGGTCATACAACTTATAAACATAAGCAAGCTTACAGGACAATTGTGAACATAGGCATAAATCTACACAATAGTATGATTATCAAATAAAGTCTGTAATTCACATCTAGCATACAGAGAAGATAAACATTTAAAAAAAAAAAAAAAATAAGCACGTGATTGAAAACAAACGACCTGTATATTTGATTTCTGACTTTTTTTTTTTAGATATCTATGACATATTGTTTCCCAGACCAGAAGGTGGTCATTTTTGGACCAAAAATGTAAAAAATATATAAAGACTTGGGAATAGTACTTTCTAGATCAATTGTGTCATATAGAGTAAATAAGGATGGGGATATCTATAGCCGCTAAGTTGCCAAATATATAATAAATAATAGGGAGAAGTTCTATGGAATCTACGTTCCTCTGCTTACTTAGTAAGCCAAAGCTGAGGGAGGGCGGAGCCAAAATTCTAATAGCCATGAACCCATAGAGGCAGGGATATAAAGTCCGGTATTTATCTGTTACAGTATAAGTATATTCAGAAATGTTTGAAACATACCTTAGGTAATAATATACAAACACCTAGACAATACATGCAATTATAGGCAGGCATATAACATCGAGGTTTAACATTTTACCATATATGGCCAGCACTGAAATATCACCAACTCAGTAGATTTCCTAACAAATAACTAAGTCTCCTAATAATAGGCTAATATTGGAGCCAACTATAGTGTTTATATATATCGACAGTATTATAATATAGACCTCTACATTAAGTGAAAATTACAGGCAGCCCAAAAGTCTCCAGCATACTAGTAGTGTATACATATAGTAATGGTCTATCCTCTGTAACCTCCTAGCGTTAGGAAAAAAACCCCAAAAAAACCAGGGGATATATTATGCTCCAGCGTTACAATACCTTGGATTGTAGCTTTTAGAAGAAATTTAAACTGCAATAGGGCCTCTTGCCAAGAAAACAAAAAAAAACACCAACAACAAAAAAGATCTGTATAAGTGAGGTACATGTAAGAGAAAGGGCCCATTTCAATATACTCTAGATGCCCAAACCTTATCAGCTATAAACTGAGGGTGGTGTCAAGTAATAGCTTATAGCAAGCTAATAAATTATAACCCTTCAGAAGAGAACACGTAGGGACAGTTTCAGTGTGACCCAAATATCAACAGAAAGCTAATCCAAAAACGTTGTCTCGGCCGCAGACAGAGCATCAGAGCTGCAGCAGAAAACATGTTAAGACCCGGTACACACTACCAACAGCCTAATTATAGAAAATCACTGAAATATTGGAGGGCTAAAAATAAACTCTAAAACACCTTATGAGTTAAATAAAGTCTCTCTGATCGCAAAAAATAGAAACCTGGTTTCTGTCCTTTTAGCAGATTGTGTCCTCTTTGAAAGATGTTGAAAGGACCTATATCTTCTCAGAAAATGTATCCGATCCCAACCTCAGGGAAAGTTAGTTCTGCCACATAAAATATGGTACGATGACAGATTTTGGTAGAAGAGCAGTGCTGGAAAATGTGGCCCAATTGTAGGGAGAGTTCCGATGATACCCCAGTAACCTCCGGGCTAATCTCAGTACAATCAGCTACTTGGTCCGACTTCGTTATGGTCTCTCTGCTGCCTGCTGCTGGTGATATAGACATCTCTGGAGTGCGGGCATAAATCAGTAAGGGTTGGTAACTATATGATAGCATATATGGCGTCCATCCCATGTCCAAGTGAGGATCTTTATAGCCGCCATGTTCAGTCAGCCCACTGCCGCTGCCGTTCCCGAGTTCAGCCCACTTCTTACCTGTAGATGATTGTTTTATGTTTTTTGCATCGGGTTGGGAAGCGATTCTCTCCTTTGTTCTCTGGTTCATCAGTACTGCCAGTCGTCTGTCTGATTGCGCAGTTGGAATGCGTTCGACAACTGCCGGACTGCCGCCCTGCATTTCCACGCAGTGTGCCTCCTTCAATGCCGTTAATATGCTTGCCTCAAATAAGGAGAGACAGCTACATATCAGACTATCCAGTGACTCTAGCATAGTAGGGTTTAGTTCCATCGTATATCCACACAAAGTTCTAGTGATGAAGGCCTAAGCCAAGATGGCTGCACAGGACCGTTCGGAGGGCTTAAATTAGGCTCCCTGTTGAGATCTCCACTCGTTAGAGTTGCTATTAATGCTTACAGCATTCCCATGCTCAAGTATATAGTTTTCATTGCACTATCTCTAGTTTTCCATGATAAATGCCCCATAAAAATAAGATTCCATCAGGAGCTTCATCTAGATGCGTCCTTTCGCCTCAGCAGTTGGCTCCACCCCCCGCAATTTGAAATATTTAATACTAAAATCCCAGTAAACTGCACATTCTACTAAGTATGAGTATTATAACCTGATCTGGCGCTATCAAGTAGGCTGGCATAGTAATAGCAAAAAAAGTAGCCAGGTGGGTGGTAGAGTAATTTCTAGACATTAAAGGGGCCATTAAGGTCAGATTATGAGTGGAGCACAAACGTTTGTGCGCGAGCGATAAGGGGTTTATCGCGGGTATTTGCACTAGTTGGGCTTACAGCTGGTATTACAAGTTGAAAGTAAAAGTGATCGCTTGAGCGCAATTTCTTTCATGTAATTAACAAGAGTCCATGAGCTAGTGACGTATGGGATATACATTCCTACCAGGAGGGGCAAAGTTTCCCAAACCTTAAAATGCCTATAAATACACCCCTCACCACACCCACAAATCAGTTTTACAAACTTTGCCTCCAAGGGAGGTGGTGAAGTAAGTTTGTGCTAGATTCTACGTTGATATGCGCTCCGCAGCAAGTTGGAGCCCGGTTTTCCTCTCAGCGTGCAGTGAATGTCAGAGGGATGTGAAGAGAGTATTGCCTATTGAATGCAGTGATCTCCTTCTACGGGGTCTATTTCATAAGGTTCTCTGTTATCGGTCGTAGAGATTCATCTCTTACCTCCCTTTTCAGATCGACGATATACTCTTATATTTACCATTACCTCTACTGATTCTCGTTTCAGTACTGGTTTGGCTTTCTACAAACATGTAGATGAGTGTCCTGGGGTAAGTAAGTCTTATTTTCTGTGACACTCTAAGCTATGGTTGGGCACTTTATTTATAAAGTTCTAAATATATGTATTCAAACATTTATTTGCCTTGACTCAGAATGTTCAACTTTCCTTATTTTCAGACAGTCAGTTTCATATTTGGGATTATGCATTGAATTATCATATTTTTCTTACCTCAAAAATTTGACTTTTTTCCCTGTGGGCTGTTAGGCTCGCGGGGGCTGAAAATGCTTCATTTTATTGCGTCATTCTTGGCGCGGACTTTTTTGGCGCAAAAATTCTTTTCCGTTTCCGGCGTCATACGTGTCGCCGGAAGTTGCGTCATTTTTTGACGTTATTTTGCGCCAAAAATGTCGGCGTTCCGGATGTGGCGTCATTTTTGGCGCCAAAAGCATTTAGGCGCCAAATAATGTGGGCGTCTTATTTGGCGCTAAAAAATATGGGCGTCGCTTTTGTCTCCACATTATTTCAGTCTCATTTTTCATTTGCTTCTGGTTGCTAGAAGCTTGATATTTGGCATTCTTTCCCATTCCTGAAACTGTCTTATAAGGAATTTGATCTATTTTGCTTTATATGTTGTTTTTTCTCTTACATATTGCAAGATGTCTCACGTTGCATCTGAGCCAGAAGATACTACAGGAAAATCACTGCCTGCTGGATCTACCAAAGCTAAGTGTATCTGCTGTAAACTTTTGGTAGCTATTCCTACAGCTGTTGTTTGTAATAATTGTCATGACAAACTTGTTAAAGCAGATAATATTTCCTTTAGTAATGTACCATTGCCTGTTGCAGTTCCCTCAACATCTAAGGTGCAGAATGTTCCTGATAACATAAGAGATTTTGTTTCTGAATCCATAAAGAAGGTTTTGTCTGTTATTTCTCCTTCTAGTAAACGTAAAAAGTCTTTTAAATCTTCTCTCTCTACAGATGAATTTTTAAATGAACACCATCATTCTGATTCTTTGGACTCTTCTGGTTCAGAGGATTCTATCTCAGAGATTGATGCTGATAAATCTTCATATTTATTTAAGATGGAATTTATTCGCTCTTTACTTAAAGAAGTACTAATTGCTTTAGAAATAGAGGATTCTAGTCCTCTTGATACTAATTCTATACGTTTGGATAAGGTTTTTAAAGCTCCTGCGGTTATTCCAGAAGTTTTTCCTGTTCCTAATGCTATTTCTGCAGTAATTTCCAAAGAATGGGATAAATTGGGTAATTCATTTACTCCTTCTAAACGTTTTAAGCAATTATATCCTGTTCCGCCTGACAGGTTAGAATTTTGGGACAAAATCCCTAAAGTTGATGGGGCTATTTCTACCCTTGCTAAACGTACTACCATTCCTACGTCAGATGGTACCTCGTTTAAGGATCCTTTAGATAGAAAAATTGAATCTTTTCTAAGAAAAACTTATCTGTGTTCAGGTAATCTTCTTAGACCTGCTATATCATTGGCTGATGTTGCTGCAGCTTCAACTTTTTGGTTGGAAACTCTAGCGCAACAAGTAACAAATCGTGATTCTCATGATATTATTATTCTTCTCCAGCATGCTAATAATTTTATCTGTGATGCCATTTTTGATATTATTAGAGTTGATGTTAGGTTTATGTCTCTGGCTATCTTAGCCAGAAGAGCTTTATGGCTTAAGACTTGGAATGCTGATATGGCTTCTAAATCAACTCTACTTTCCATTTCTTTCCAGGGAAACAAATTATTTGGTTCTCAGTTGGATTCTATTATTTCAACTGTTACTGGTGGGAAAGGAACTTTTTTACCACAGGATAAAAAATCTAAAGGTAAAAACAGGGCTAACAATCGTTTTCGTTCCTTTCGTTTCAACAAAGAACAAAAGCCTGATCCTTCGTCCTCAGGAGCAGTTTCAGTTTGGAAACCATCTCCAGTCTGGAATAAATCCAAGCCTGCTAGAAAGGCAAAGCCTGCTTCTAAGTTCACATGAAGGTACGGCCCTCATTCCAGTTCAGCTGGTAGGGGGCAGGTTACGTTTTTTCAAAGAAATTTGGATCAATTCTGTTCACAATCTTTGGATTCAGAACATTGTTTCAGAAGGGTACAGAATTGGTTTCAAGATGAGACCTCCTGCAAAGAGATTTTTTCTTTCCCGTGTCCCAGTAAATCCAGTGAAAGCTCAAGCATTTCTGAATTGTGTTTCAGATCTAGAGTTGGCTGGAGTAATTATGCCAGTTCCAGTTCCGGAACAGGGGATGGGGTTTTATTCAAATCTCTTCATTGTACCAAAGAAGGAGAATTCCTTCAGACCAGTTCTGGATCTAAAATTATTGAATCGTTATGTAAGGATACCAACGTTCAAGATGGTAACTGTAAGGACTATATTGCCTTTTGTTCAGCAAGGGAATTATATGTCCACAATAGATTTACAGGATGCATATCTGCATATTCCGATTCATCCAGATCATTATCAGTTCCTGAGATTCTCCTTTCTAGACAAGCATTGCCAATTTGTGGCTCTACCGTTTGGCCTTGCTACAGCTCCAAGAATTTTCACAAAGATTCTCGGTGCCCTTCTGTCTGTAATCAGAGAACAGGGTATTGTGGTATTTCCTTATTTGGACGATATCTTGGTACTTGCTCAGTCTTTACATTTAGCAGAGTCTCATACGAATCGACTTGTGTTGTTTCTTCAAGATCATGGTTGGAGGATCAATTTACCAAAAAGTTCTTTGATTCCTCAAACAAGGGTAACCTTTCTGGGTTTCCAGATAGATTCAGTGTCCATGACTCTGTCTTTAACAGACAAGAGACGTCTAAAATTGATTACAGCTTGTCGAAACCTTCAGTCTCAATCATTCCCTTCGGTAGCCTTATGCATGGAAATTCTAGGTCTTATGACTGCTGCATCGGACGCGATCCCCTTTGCTCGTTTTCACATGCGACCTCTTCAGCTCTGTATGCTGAACCAATGGTGCAGGGATTACACGAAGATATATCAATTAATATCTTTAAAACCGATTGTTCGACACTCTCTAACGTGGTGGACAGATCACCATCGTTTAATTCAGGGGGCTTCTTTTGTTCTTCCGACCTGGACTGTAATTTCAACAGATGCAAGTCTCACAGGTTGGGGAGCTGTGTGGGGATCTCTGACGGCACAAGGAGTTTGGGAATCTCAGGAGGTGAGATTACCGATCAATATTTTGGAACTCCGTGCAATTTTCAGAGCTCTTCAGTTTTGGCCTCTTCTGAAGAGAGAATCGTTCATTTGTTTTCAGACAGACAATGTCACAACTGTGGCATACATCAATCATCAAGGAGGGACTCACAGTCCTCTGGCTATGAAAGAAGTATCTCGAATTTTGGTTTGGGCGGAATCCAGCTCCTGTCTAATCTCTGCGGTTCATATCCCAGGTGTAGACAATTGGGAAGCGGATTATCTCAGTCGCCAAACGTTGCATCCGGGCGAATGGTCTCTTCACCCAGAGGTATTTCTTCAGATTGTTCAAATGTGGGGGCTCCCAGAGATAGATCTGATGGCCTCTCATCTAAACAAGAAACTTCCCAGGTATCTGTCCAGATCCCGGGATCCTCAGGCGGAGGCAGTGGATGCATTATCACTTCCTTGGAAGTATCATCCTGCCTATATCTTTCCGCCTCTAGTTCTTCTTCCAAGAGTAATCTCCAAGATTCTGAGGGAATGCTCGTTTGTTCTGCTAATAGCTCCGGCATGGCCTCACAGGTTTTGGTATGCGGATCTTGTCCGGATGGCATCTTGCCAACCATGGACTCTTCCGTTAAGACCAGACCTTCTGTCGCAAGGTCCTTTTTTCCATCCGGATCTGAAATCCTTAAATTTAAAGGTATGGAGATTGAACGCTTGATTCTTGGTCAAAGAGGTTTCTCTGACTCCGTGATTAATACTATGTTACAGGCTCGTAAATCTGTATCTCGAGAGATATATTATAGAGTCTGGAAGACTTATATTTCTTGGTGTCTTTCTCATCATTTTTCTTGGCATTCTTTTAGAATACCGAGAATTTTACAGTTTCTTCAGGATAGTTTAGATAAGGGTTTGTCCGCAAGTTCTTTGAAAGGACAAATCTCTGCTCTTTCTGTTCTTTTTCACAGAAAGATTGCTATTCTTCCTGATATTCATTGTTTTGTACAAGCTTTGGTTCGTATAAAACCTGTCATTAAGTCAATTTCTCCTCCTTGGAGTTTGAATTTGGTTCTGGGAGCTCTTCAAGCTCCTCCGTTTGAACCTATGCATTCATTGGACATTAAATTACTTTCTTGGAAAGTTTTGTTCCTTTTGGCCATCTCTTCTGCTAGAAGAGTTTCTGAATTATCTGCTCTTTCTTGTGAGTCTCCTTTTCTGATTTTTCATCAGGATAAGGCGGTGTTGCGAACTTCTTTTGAATTTTTACCTAAGGTTGTGAATTCCAACAACATTAGTAGAGAAATTGTGGTTCCTTCATTATGTCCTAATCCTAAGAATTCTAAGGAGAAATCGTTGCATTCTTTGGATGTTGTTAGAGCTTTGAAATATTATGTTGAAGCTACGAAATCTTTCCGTAAGACTTCTAGTCTATTTGTTATCTTTTCCGGTTCTAGGAAAGGCCAGAAAGCTTCTGCCATTTCTTTGGCATCTTGGTTGAAATCTTTAATTCATCTTGCCTATGTTGAGTCGGGTAAAATTCCGCCTCAGAGAATTACAGCTCATTCTACTAGGTCAGTATCTACTTCCTGGGCGTTTAGGAATGAAGCTTCGGTTGACCAGATCTGCAAAGCAGCAACTTGGTCCTCTTTGCATACTTTTACTAAATTCTACCATTTTGATGTATTTTCTTCTTCTGAAGCAGTTTTTGGTAGAAAAGTTCTTCAGGCAGCGATTTCAGTTTGAATCTTCTGCTTATGTTTTTCGTTAAACTTTATTTTGGGTGTGGATTATTTTCAGCAGGAATTGGCTGTCTTTATTTTATCCCTCCCTCTCTAGTGACTCTTGTGTGGAAAGATCCACATCTTGGGTAGTCATTATCCCATACGTCACTAGCTCATGGACTCTTGTTAATTACATGAAAGAAAACATAATTTATGTAAGAACTTACCTGATAAATTCATTTCTTTCATATTAACAAGAGTCCATGAGGCCCACCCTTTTTTGTGGTGGTTATGATTTTTTTGTATAAAGCACAATTATTCCAATTCCTTATTTTATATGCTTCGCACTTTTTTTCTTATCACCCCACTTCTTGGCTATTCGTTAAACTGATTTGTGGGTGTGGTGAGGGGTGTATTTATAGGCATTTTAAGGTTTGGGAAACTTTGCCCCTCCTGGTAGGAATGTATATCCCATACGTCACTAGCTCATGGACTCTTGTTAATATGAAAGAAATGAATTTATCAGGTAAGTTCTTACATAAATTATGTTTTTAACAATTTACGCTAGAATGATTACTACATCCTCAGAGCTCTGATTAACTGTTTCGCAAAACTAAAAATTTGCGCAAAGCACATCAAAAATACTTTACAAAGTACAGTTACATTTACAATAACACCATCTAATAAAAATTATAAAAACACGGAAGGGCTGCTTCTGGAGCCCTAATTGCACCACCTGCAATGGAATAATAGCTACAAAAAATTTAACCATCCACATGGTAATCGGAAGTACACCATCAATCACTCCATAACGTGCACCACTACCCACTTTGTCTATATGTTGATATGCCCATGTGGTTTGCACTACGTTGGGAAGACCCAGGTGACGATCAGAGAAAGAATGGCCAACCATCGAATGGCTATAAGGCAGGCCATAAAAAAAGGAGAATCCGACCAACCGATGGCACGCCACTGGTTGGTGGCCAAACATCCTGTATCTTCAATCAAAGTGATTCTCATTGATCACATCCCTAAACTATCACGAGGTGGAGACAGAAATAAGCTGCTTCTCAAAAGGGAGGCGGAATGGATGTACAGGCTGGATACCATAAATCCTAAGGGACTGAACTCTGTGCCTGATTTTGGTGCATTAACATAATATATCCTTGTAATGTGTCACTCTTGGGATGGGGCACTGGATGGTTGTGGATGGTGACTGCTGGGGGTGTTCCTCTCACCTTTGGACGAGGGATACACCACCAGATTAGAGATAATTTGCACTATCGCCATGGTAACCCCTAGACCAGTATTGAGTTCCCCACCCTTATAGGTGACTCTAACACATGACAGTGAAATGGTATTACAAGGTATGCACCGTTGCCAATAAAATTACTATAATGATGGGTGTTAATGGGACATATTGATTACTATCTGTAACAAAGAATGATGTATATATATATATATATATATATATATATATATACAGACATGCACTAAACCCCCTCTTGTAAGAAGAATTATATACATGGATTAAGAGATGTAACCCTGCTGCCGATCCTCTGAGCATTAACTTATTGTTGTATTGTCCATTTTTTTTTTGTGACATGTTAAAATGGTTGACCACGTAATGTTTGTTGGTATATTCTTACTGGCTGTTCTAATTGTTGTCTGACATCGCTATGGTTTAGGCTTACTTGTCATGTAAACACTGACACCGCATTGCACGTGTGATATTGTAAATATTTGTTACAGAAGTGATGTCACGATGGTAGAGTTCCGGTGCAACTGGAAGTGACGCAACTTCCGGCATAAGTATAAGTAAACACGTATAGTGAAGCACTGCACACACTATGCGTTATATAAGAAATATATGGAACGAGGTACATTGTAAATTGTGCTTTAACATACAATGTAGAACTAGGTTTATTAATGGTGAGTTGTTTTAATACACAGGGCCACTGGAGACACTAGTGATCCCCTATTTGTTCACAATTGTTGTACGTATAAAGATTATTATAACCCGGAAGTGGATGTTGTAAACTTCCAGGGTCACATTAACCTAAACGGGAAATTATGTCAGTTTTTCACCTTTTTTGATAGGAAGAAGGAGGTACCTGTTTGTGTTTCACTCTATTTAAGCATGGTTTGTGTGTGTTATTTGTGTTCTGAAGAAGGGGAGTTTTGTTCCCCAAAACGTGAATAAATTTGACTAATTGCTTTGAAGAAAACCTGGTTTGCCTCTGACTTTGTTGAAGCTTGCTGTATGTACACAGAGGGACCGGTGGTTGACCCCAGGAAGGCGGATTCACATCTTGGATTGTTATATATATATATATATATATATCAGCACAATAAAGAAGGCACTCTCCGTTTAACTTAATCGTTTAATGGTAAACGTTTTCGGGGTCTCCCCCGTCCTCAGACCACTTCAAGTGGTCTGAGGACGGGGGAGACCCCGAAAACGTTTACCATTAAACGATTAAGTTAAACGGAGAGTGCCTTCTTTATTGTGCTGATATTTGATTGCTTGCAAGCGCACCCCGGCAGCTGGATGATAAAAAGAGAGTGCTGGTTCCCTGCTTCTGTTTGTATATATATATATATATATATATATATATATATATATGGGAGTGGGAGTGGTTTGTATGGGTTAAACCCTACAAACCAAGTTAGCGCTGATTATGAGATCAGTTGCAAGGTCGGTAGGGGATCCAGTGGTGGCTGCTATAAAATCTCAGAGAAAGGGGGGATATCCTATCCAGATAAAGGGTAGAGGTATCCCTCCAGTGAGAATGTGAGATAGATTAGGGTATGAGAAAAGCGCCTCCACAGGAAACTAATCCCACATTCCCTGTATATGTTAGTATACAATATATATATGTATCAAAAGATGATGATGATAAATGTGATCGTTTGTTGAAGACCACATAAAAGAACAAAAAATATATACATATATACAAATAATAGTTATAAGTGGACTATGATCAGTATATTGTTATTAATTGTAAATATGTATATATACACTCAGTTATATGTAATCACATATGTTCCATACATAAAAATACAGATATATGAGGAAAAGTAAAGGCAGTCCAATCACAGATTATGTAAAAGTACTGAAAGTGAGGAAACGCTTATCACACTTTATATCCAGTAGGTATTGCACTTACTAGAACAAACCTCAATCATATAAGGTAAGTTGCCGCCTCTTGTAAGTGAGAAACTTCCGGAACTCAGTAGTGTTGATAAATGCTTGGCCGTCTGTGTCTTGCCTTCTCCTCTCAGAGTATGGGTTCAGTGTTCTGATGTGTGCTGATGATAGATATTTTCCAAGATCCACGCAGAGTTATGCAAAATGAGAGGCAGAAGAAAAATACATAGCGTAAAACTGTTTTATTAAGTTAAAAACCTCTTATTACTCTATTTGTGAGAGTTTGTTTGATTACTCTGGTGCTATAGGCACTTTATATATTGTTTTTATGAACATTCTTTGGCTTGTGTTTAAAAACGTACACTACTGGAACTGTGCATGAAAGAAATTTCTCTGTTGAGATTTAAAGATTTGCAGTTCACATCCACCAAGTTGAGAACCACAGGCTAACATTGAGTGTTTTTTACATACCTCATATGTTTGAGGATTTATAATGTGAGTGGCCATTTGACTATTATAATAATAGTTTTTAACTTAATAAAACAGTTTTACGCTATGTATTTTTCTTCTGCCTCTCATTTTGCATAACTCTGCGTGGATCTTGGAAAATATCTATCATCAGCACACATCAGAACACTGAACCCATACTCTGAGAGGAGAAGGCAAGACACAGACGGCCAAGCATTTATCAACACTACTGAGTTCCGGAAGTTTCTCACTTACAAGAGGCGGCAACTTACCTCATATGATTGAGGTTTGTTCTAGTAAGTGCAATACCTACTGGATATAAAGTGTGATAAGCGTTTCCTCACTTTCAGTACTTTTACATAATCTGTGATTGGACTGCCTTTACTTTTCCTCATATATCTGTATTTTTATGTATGGAACATATGTGATTACATATAACTGAGTGTATATATACATATTTACAATTAATAACAATATACTGATCATAGTCCACTTATAACTATTATTTGTATATATGTATATATTTTTTGTTCTTTTATGTGGTCTTCAACAAACGATCACATTTATCATCATCATCTTTTGATACATATATATATTGTATACTAACATATACAGGGAATGTGGGATTAGTTTCCTGTGGAGGCGCTTTTCTCATACCCCAATCTATCTCATATATATATATATATATATATATAAAAGTGCATATGTTCTATGTATTTCTAAATAGATATTCCTATACTATACCTATATATAATAATCTATATACATATATAGGTAAAAATATATATTGTACCAAAAAAACATCATATATATATATATATATATATATATATATTTCTGAATAAATAAAACATATTCTGCTATGTGCAGAACATTGGAATGTAAAATATTCATTGGGTTAGCGCACATGAGGATATGCGATTGGGTTTGCGCTAGAGTAATGGGCGATTTTGTAAGTTCTGCTTTTTGCGTTCATTGGATTAGCGCATGAGTGAAAACAGTTTACTTTCAAATCATAAAATGAGCGCAATCAGACGAGCGCAAAAAGCTTACTTCTAGCACAGTAAAAGGGACATGAAACCCAAATTTTTTCTTTCATGATTCAGATAGTGAATACATATTTAAACAACTTTCCAATTTACATCTATTTTTTAATTTGCTTCCTTCTCTTGTTATCCTTTGCTGAAAGATTTATCTTGGCAAGCTCAGGAGTAGCAGAGAACCTAGGTTCTAGCTGTTGATTGGTGGTTGCATATATATATATAGATTGTGATTGGCTCACCCATGTGTTCAGTTAGAAACCATTACAGGTGGCCCTCGTTTTACAACGGTTCAATTTACACCGTTTCAGCATAACAACCTTTTTTTCCAGTCATGTGACTGCTATTGAAAAGCATTGAAAAGCAGTGCATTTATTAAAATAGCCAGTAGGTGGAGCTGTCCACTTGTGATGCAGCAAAGCCAAGTAAGCTGAAATTAATCAGTTTAACCAGACCTGAGCTATCAAGCAGATTTCAAAGGAACAAATATAAATCAGTCCAGATTGGAATGCATAGAAAGAACTGTTTGCAGAAAAATGCAAGTGAAGTCTGTGTTGTGTGATTATTTTATTAGGTTTATAATGCTGTTTAGCAAATGTTTTTGTTCATTTAACTTAGTTTAATTATATATTCTGTGTTGTGTGATTATTTTATTAAGTTTATAATGCTGTTTAGCATTTAAAGTCTTCATTTCAAAGCTTTAAAAATAATGTATTAGGTGTTACTTATGACAATTTTGAGAGGGGCCTGGAACCTAACTCCCTCACTTCCCATTGACTTACATTATAAACTGGGTTTCAATTTACAACGGTTTACAACCATTCCTTCTGGAACCTAACCCCGGCGTAAACTGAGGGCTACCTGTAGTGCGTTTCTGCACCTTCAACAAATGATACCAAGACAATTAAACAAATTGGATAATAAAAGTAAATTAGAAAGTTGTTTAAAATTGTATTCTCTATCTGAATCATAAAGGAAAAATTTGGGTTACATTTGCCTATAATGCTCAAGCAGGCAAGTTAATTAGCACTCCACTTGTAATCTGGCCCTAACGCCTAGATTTAGAGTTGGGTGGTAGCCGTGAAAACCAGCGTTAGAGGCTCCTAACGCTGGTTTTTAACGCCCTCTGGTATTTGGAGTCAGTCAGGAAAGGGTCTAACGCTCACTTTCCAGCCGCGACTTTTCCATACCGCAGATCCCCTTACGTCAATTGCGTATCCTATCTTTTCAATGGGATCTTTCTAACGCTGGTATTTAGAGTCGTGGCTGAAGTGAGCGTTAGAAATCTAACGACCAAACTCCAGCCGCAGAAAAAAGTCAGTAGTTAAGAGCTTTTTGGGCTAACGCCGGTTCATAAAGCTCTTAACTACTGTGCTCTACAGTACACTAACACCCATAAACTACCTATGTACCCCTAAACCGAGGTCCCCCCACATCACCGCCACTCGATTAAATTTTTTTAACCCGCCACCTACGTTATACTTGTGTACCCCTAATCTGCTGCCCCTAACAGCGCCGACCCCTATATTATATTTATTAACCTCTAATCTGCCCCCCACAACGTCGCCGCCAGCTACCTACAATAATTAACCCCTAATCTGCCGACCGCAACGCGCCGCCACCTACGTTATCCTTATGTACCCCTAATCTGCTGCCCCTAACACCGCCGACCCCTATATTATATTTATTAACCCCTAATCTGCCCCCCACAACGTCGCCGCCACCTACCTACACTTATTAACCCCTAATCTGCCGAGCGGACCGCACCGCTACTATAATAAAGTTATTAACCCCTAATCTGCCTCACTCCCGCCTCAATAACCCTATAAGAAATAGTATTAACCCCTAATCTGCCCTCCCTAACATCGCCGACACCTAACTTCAAACATTAACCCCTAATCTGCTGACCGGAGCTCACCGCTATTCTAGTAAATTTTTTAACCCCTAAAGCTAAGTCTAACCCTAACACTAACACCCCCCTAAATTAAATATAATTTAAATCTAACAAAATAAATTAACTCTTATTATATAAATTATTCCTATTTAAAGCTAAATACTTAACTGTAAAATAAATCCTAATATAGCTACAATATAAATAATAATTATATTGTAGCTATTTTAGGATTTATATTTATTTTACAGGTAACTTTGTATTTATTTTAACCAGGTACAATAGCTATTAAATAGTTAAGAACTATTTAATAGCTAAAATAGTTAAAATAATTACAAAATCACCTGTAAAATAAATCCTAACCTAAGTTACAATTAAACCTAACACTACACTATCAATAAATTAATTAAATAAAATACCTACAATTATCTACAATTAAACCTAACACTACACTATCAATAAATTAATTAAATAAAATACCTACAATTTTCTACAATTAAACCTAACACTACACTATCAATAAATTAATTAAATACAATATCTACAAATAAATACAATGAAATAAACTAACTAAAGTACAAAAAATAAAAAAGAACTAAGTTACAAAAAATAAAAAAATATTTACAAACATTAGAAAAATATTACAACAATTTTAAACTAATTACACCTACTCTAAGCCCCCTAATAAAATAACAAAGCCCCCCAAAATAAAAAAATGCCCTACCCTATTCTAAATTAAAAAAGTTCAAAGCTCTTTTACCTTACCAGCCCTGAACAGGGCCCTTTGCGGGGCAGCATGCCCCAAAGAATTCAGCTCTTTTGCCTGTAAAAAAAACACAGACAATACCCCCCCAACATTACAACCCACCACCCACATACCCCTAAACTAACCCAAACCCCCCTTAAATAAACCTAACACTAAGCCCCTGAAGATCTTCCTACCTTATCTTCACCATACCAGGTTCACCGATCCGTCCTCAGAAGTCTTGATCCAAGCCTCGGAAGCGTTGATCCAAGCCCAAGCGGGGGGCTGAAGAGTGACGTCCATCCTCGGGCTGAAGTCTGGATCCAAGCGGCGGCTGAAGAAATCCATCATCGGGCTGAAGTCGGAAGTCCATCATCGGGATGAAGTCTTCTATCAAGCCGCATCTTCAATCTTCTTTCTTCTGGAGCGGAGCGGAGCCATCTTCTTTCCAACCGACGTGGATCCAACCTCTTCAACCGACGCCTACTCGCCGAATGACGGTTCCTTTAAATGACGTCATCCAAGATGGCGTCCCTCGAATTCCGATTGGCTGATAGGATTCTATCAGCCAATCGGAATTAAGGTAGGAATATTCTGATTGGCTGATGGAATCAGCCAATCAGAATCAAGTTCAATCCGATTGGCTGATCCAATCAGCCAATCAGATTGAGCTCGCATTCTATTGGCTGTTCCGATCAGCCAATAGAATGCAAGCTCAATCTGATTGGCTGATTGGATCAGCCAATCGGATTGAACTTGATTCTGATTGGCTGATTCCATCAGCCAATCAGAAATTTTCCTACCTTAATTCCGATTGGCTGATAGAATCCTATCAGCCAATCGGAATTCGAGGGACGCCATCTTGGAGGACGTCACTTAAAGGAACCGTCATTCGGCGAGTAGGCGCCGGTTGAAGAGGTTGGATCCGCGTCGGTTGGAAAGAAGATGGCTCCGCTCCGCTCCAGAAGAAAGAAGATTGAAGATGCGGCTTGATAGAAGACTTCATCCCGATGATGGACTTCCGACTTCAGCCCGATGATGGATTTCTTCAGCCGCCGCTTGGATCCAGACTTCAGCCCGAGGATGGACGTCACTCTTCAGCCCCCCGCTTGGGCTTGGATCAACACTTCCGAGGCTTGGATCAAGACTTCTGAGGACAGATCGGTGAACCTGGTATGGTGAAGATAAGGTAGGAATATCTTCAGGGGCTTAGTGTTAGGTTTATTTAAGGGGGGTTTGGGTTAGATTAGGGGTATGTGGGTGGTGGGTTGTAATGTTGGGGGGGGGGGGTATTGTATGTGTTTTTTTTACAGGCAAAAGAGCTGAATTCTTTGGGGCATGCCCCGCAAAGGGCCCTGTTCAGGGCTGGTAAGGTAAAAGAGCTTTGAACTTTTTTAATTTAGAATAGGGTAGGGCATTTTTTTATTTTGGGGGGCTTTGTTATTTTATTAGGGGGCTTAGAGTAGGTGTAATTAGTTTAAAATTGTTGTAATATTTTTCTAATGTTTGTAAATATTTTTTTATTTTTTGTAACTTAGTTCTTTTTTATTTTTTGTACTTTAGTTAGTTTATTTCATTGTATTTATTTGTAGATATTGTATTTAATTAATTTATTGATAGTGTAGTGTTAGGTTTAATTGTAGATAATTGTAGGTATTTTATTTAATTAATTTATTGATAGTGTAGTGTTAGGTTTAATTGTAACTTAGGTTAGGATTTATTTTACAGGTGATTTTGTAATTATTTTAACTATTTTAGCTATTAAATAGTTCTTAACTATTTAATAGCTATTGTACCTGGTTAAAATAAATACAAAGTTACCTGTAAAATAAATATAAATCCTAAAATAGCTACAATATAATTATTATTTATATTGTAGCTATATTAGGGTTTATTTACAGGTAAGTATTTAGCTTTAAATAGGAATAATTTATATAATAAGAGTTAATTTATTTTGTTAGATTTAAATTATATTTAACTTAGGGGGGTGTTAGTGTTAGGGTTAGACTTAGATTTAGGGGTTAAAAATTTTATTAGAATAGCGGTGAGCTCCGGTCGGCAGATTAGGGGTTAATGTTTGAAGTTAGGTGTCAGCGATGTTAGGGAGGGCAGATTAGGGGTTAATACTATTTCTTATAGGGTTATTGAGGTGGGAGTGAGGCGGATTAGGGGTTAATAACTTTATTATAATAGCGGCGCGGTCCAGTCGGCAGATTAGGGGTTAATAATTGTAGGCAGGTGGAGGCGACGTTGTGGGGGGCAGATTAGGGGTTAATTAATATAATATAGGGGTCGGCGGTGTTAGGGGCAGCAGATTAGGGGTACATAGGGATAATGTAAGTAGCGGCGGTTTACGGAGCGGCAGATTAGGGGTTAAAAAAATATGCAGGTGTCAGCGATAGCGGGGACGGCAGAATAGGGGTTAATAAGTGTAAGGTTAGGGGTGTTTAGACTTGGGGTACATGTTAGGGTGTTAGGTGCAGACGTAGGAAGTGTTTCCCCATAGAAAACAATGGGGCTGCGTTAGGAGCTGAACGCGGCTTTTTTGCAGGTGTTAGGTTTTTTTTCAGCTCAAATAGCCCCATTGTTTTCTATGGGGGAATCGTGCACAAGCACGTTTTGAAGCTGGCCGCGTCCGTAAGCACCGCTGGTATCGAGAGTTGAAGTGGCGTTAAATTATACTCTACGCTCCCTTTTTGGAGCCTAACGCACTGAAAACCCAGCCATTCTGTGAACTCTAAATACCAGCGGTATTTAAAAGGTGCGGCCAGAAAAAAGCACGCGTAGCTAACGCACCCCTTTGGCCGCAAAACTCTACATCTAGGCGTTAGTGTTTTCAATTATTTATAAATTAGTCCTAAAGCCCGTTTACACAGGCCATTTTTTGCAGTATAGCGGTCCCACCCCTTGCTCTCTCTCTCCCTCTCTTTTGTTCTCTCTCTCCCCCCTCTCTTTTGCTCTCTCTCTCCCCCTCTCTTTTGCTCGCTCTCTCCCCCTCTCTTTTTCTCTCTCTCTCCCCCTCTCTTGCTTTCTCTCCCCTCTTCTTTTGCTTTCTCTCTCCCCCTTTCTTTTGCTCTCTCTCTCTCCCCCTCTCTTTTGCACTCTCTCTCTCTTCCCCTCTCTTTTTCTCTCTCTCTCTCTCCCTCTCTCTTGCTTTCTCTCCCCCTCTCTTTTGCATGCTCTCTCTCCCCCCTTTCTTTTGCTCTCTTTCTCCCCTCTCTTTTGCGCGCTCTCTCTCCCCCTCTCTTTTGCTCTCTCTCCCCCCTCTCTTTTGCTCTCTCTCCCCCCTCTTTTGCTCTCTCTTTCTCCCCCCTCTCTTTTGCTCTCTTTCTCCCCTCTCTTTTGCGCTCTCTCTCTCCCCCTCTCTTTTGCTCTCTCTCCCCCCTCTCTTTTGCTCTCTCTCCCCCCTCTTTTGCTCTCTCTTTCTCCCCCCTCTCTTTTGCTCTCTCTTTCTCCCCCCTCTCTTTTGCTCTCTCTCTCCCCCCTCTTTTGCTCTCTCTTTCTCCCCCTCTCTTTTGCTCTCTCTCTCCCCCCTCTTTTGCTCTCTTTCTATCGCTCTCTCTCTCTCCCACCCTCTTTTACTCTCTCTCCTCCCCTTCTCTTTTGCTCTCTCTCCCCCTTTCTTTTGCTCTCCCTCTCTCCCCCCTTTCTTTTGCACTCTCTCTCTCTCCCCTCTCTTTTGCACTCTCTCCCCTCTCTTTTACGCTTTCTCTCTCCCCACCTTTCTTTTGCTCTCTCTCTCCCCCCTCTCTTTTGCTCTCTTTCTCCCCCATTCTCTTTTGCTCTCTCTTTCCCCCTCTCTTTTGCTGTCTCTCTCCCCTTATCTTTTGCTTTCTCCCTCCCCCCTCTCTTTTGTTCTCTCTATCTCCCCTTTCTTTTGCTCTCTCTCTCCCCCCTCTCTTTTGCTCTCTCCCCCCTCTTTTGCTCTCTCTCCCCTCTTTTGCTCTCTCTCCCCCTCTTTTGCTCACTCTCCCCCCTTTTTTGCTCTCTCCCCCTCTCATTTGCTCTCACTCCTCTCTCTTTTGCTCTCTTCCCTCTCTTTTGCTCTCTTCCCTCTCTTTTGCTCTCTCTCCCCTCTCATTTGCTCTCACTCCTCTCTTTTGCTCTCTTCCCTCTCTCTCCCCTCTAATTTGCTCTCTCTCATCTCTTTTGCTCTCTCTCCCCTCTCTTTTGCTCTCTCTCTCCTCTTTTGCTCTCTCTCCCTCTCTTTTTTTCTCTCTCTCCCCCCTCTCTTTTGCTCTCTCTCTCCCCCTCTCTTTTGCTCTCTCTCTCCCCCTCTCTTGCTTTCTCTCCCCTCTTCATTTGCTTTCTCTCTCCCCCTTTCTTTTGCTCAATCTCTCTCTTCCCCCTCTCTTTTGCACTCTCTCTCTCTTCCCCTCTCTTTTGCTCTCTCTCTCTCTCTCCCTCTCTCTTGCTTTCTCTCCCCATCTCTTTTGCTCTCTCTCCCCCCTTTCTTTTGCACTCTCTCTCTCCCCTCTCTTTGCGCTCTCTCCCCTCTCTTTTGCGATTTCTCTCTCCCCCTCTCTTTTGTGCTTTCTCTCTCCCCCTCTCTTTTGCATGCTCTCTCTCCCCCCTTTCTTTTGCTCTCTTTCTCCTCTCTCTTTTGCGCTCTCTCTCTCCCCCTCTCTTTTGCTCTCTCTCCCCTCTCTCTTTTGCTCTCTCCCCCCTCTTTTGCTCTCTCTTTCTCCCCCTCTCTTTTGCTCTCTCTTTCTCCCCCCTCTCTTTTGCTCTCTCTCTCCCCCCTCTTTTGCTCTCTCTTTCTCCCCCTCTCTTTTGCTCTCTCTCTATCCCCCTCTTTTGCTCTCTTTCTATCGCTCTCTCTCTCTCCCCCCTCTTTTGCTCTCTCTCCTCCCCTTCTCTTTTGCTCTCTCTCCCCCTTTCTTTTGCTCTCCCTCTCTCCCCCCTTTCTTTTGCACTCTCTCTCTCCTCTCTTTTGCACTCTCTCCCCTCTCTTTTGCGCTTTCTCTCTCCCCACCTTTCTTTTGCTCTCTCTCCCCCCTCTCTTTTGCTCTCTTTCTCCCCCATTCTCTTTTGCTCTCTCTTTCCCCCTCTCTTTTGCTGTCTCTCTCCCCTTCTCTTTTGCTTTCTCCCTCCCCCCTCTCTTTTGCTCTCTCTATCTCCCCTTTCTTTTGCTCTCTCTCTCCCCCCTCTCTTTTGCTCTCTCTCCCCCCTCTTTTGCTCACTCTCCCCCCTCTTTTGCTCTCTCCCCCTCTCATTTGCTCTCACTCCTCTCTCTTTTGCTCTCTTCCCTCTCTTTTGCTCTCTCTCCCCTCTCATTTGCTCTCACTCCTCTCTTTTGCTCTCTTCCCTCTCTCTCCCCTCTAATTTGCTCTCTCTCATCTCTTTTGCTCTCTCTCCCCTCTCTTTTGCTCTCTCTCTCCTCTCTTTTGCTCTCTCTCCCTCTCTTTTGTTCTCTCTCTCCCCCCTCTCTTTTGCTCTCTCTCTCCCCCTCTCTTTTGCTCTCTCTCTCCCCCTCTCTTGCTTTCTCTCCCCTCTTCTTTTGCTTTCTCTCTCCCCCTTTCTTTTGCTCTCTCTCTCTCTCCCCCCTCTCTTTTGCACTCTCTCTCTCTCTTCCCCTCTCTTTTGCTCTCTCTCTCCCTCTCTCTTGCTTTCTCTCCCCCTCTCGTTTGCTCTCTCTCCCCTCTTTCTTTTGCACTCTCTCTCTCCCCTCTCTTTGCGCTCTCTCCCCTCTCTTTTGCGATTTTTTTCTCCCCCTCTCTTTTGCTCTCTCTCCCCCCTCTCTTTTGCTCTCTCTCCCCCCTCTTTTGCTCTATCTTTCTCCCCCTTCTCTTTTGTTCTCTCTTTCTCCCCCCTCTCTTTTGCTATCTCTCTCCCCCCTCTTTTGCTCTCTCTTTCTCCCCCTCTCTTTTGCTCTCTCTCTATCCCCCTCTTTTGCTCTCTTTCTATCGCTCTCTCTCTCTCCCCCCCTCTTTTGCTCTCTCTCCTCCCCTTCTCTTTTGCTCTCTCTCCCCCTTTCTTTTGCTCTCCCTCTCTCCCCCCTTTCTTTTGCACTCTCTCTCTCCTCTCTTTTGCACTCTCTCCCCTCTCTTTTGCGCTTTCTCTCTCCCCACCTTTCTTTTGCTCTCTCTCCCCCCCTCTCTTTTGCTCTCTTTCTCCCCCATTCTCTTTTGCTCTCTCTTTCCCCCTCTCTTTTGCTGTCTCTCTCCCCTTCTCTTTTGCTTTCTCCCTCCCCCCTCTCTTTTGCTCTCTCTATCTCCCCTTTCTTTTGCTCTCTCTCTCCCCCCTCTCTTTTGCTCTCTCCCCCCCTCTTTTGCTCTCTCTCCCCCTCTTTTGCTCGCTCTTCCACCTCTTTTGCTCTTTCCCCCTCTCTTTTGCTCTCACTGCTCTCTCTTTTGCTCTATTCCCTCTCTTTTGCTCTCTCCCTCTCTCTTTTGCTCTCTCCCCCCTCTCTTTTGCTCTCTCTTCCCTCTCTTTTGCTTTCTCCCCCCTCTCATTTGCTCTCACTCCTCTCTCTTTTGCTCTCTTTCCTCTCTTTTGCTCTCTCTCCCCTCTCATTTGCTCTCACTCCTCTCTTTTGCTCTCTTCCCTCTCTCTCCCCTCTAATTTGCTCTCTCTCATCTCTTTTGCTCTCTCTCCCCTCTCTTTTGCTCTATCTCTCCTCTCTTTTGCTCTCTCTCCCTTTTCTTTTGCTCTCTCTCCCTTTTCTTTTGCTCTCTCTCCCCCCTCTTTTGCTCTCTTCCCCTCTCTTTTGCTCTCTCTTCCTTCTCTTTTGCTCTCTCTCTCCCTTCTCTCTTGCGCTCTCTCTCTCCTCTGCTCTCTCTCCCATCTCTCTTTTAATCTCTCCTCCCCTCTCTCTTGCTCTCTTTCCCCCCCTCTTTGTTGCTCTCTCTCACTCCCATGGCCGCTCCCGCCTGGCCCCGCCCCGCCTGTCTGGCCCCACCCCTGTCACGCCTGGCCCGTCACGTCCGGCCCCGCCCCACCATGCCCGGCCGGCCCCGTCCCATCATGTCTACAGTTCTTTGCGGACAGGTCAGTTTGTTGAAGGCCAGGTGTGTTTGTCCTCACGCAGTCTCTACTGCGCATGACAGCTTCGGACAAACACACTTGACCTTTTATATTATAGGATTACATTCCTCTCCAATGTCCCCTAATCAGGTTTGCAGTCTGACTTATGTGTCCAAAAACCCAACAGGAGTACAATAATTCTTCATATGCTCTGATTCGGCATGAGTTATAGTAAGGTGCGTTATGTATTTATTAAATATAAAATATTGAAAAATATTAATAATTAATGTAAATAATTATAGATGTACTAAAATATTCTAAAAAATCAGTAGAATTTATGTGTATATTTTACAGTATTTATAATAATTATAATTATGTTTTCAATATTTTATATTTAATATTTACATAACGTGTCTTAAGATAACTAATTCTTCAGGTACTATAACCAGACACCACGTTAGAACTAAAGCATGCAAACTGAAGCATGTTACACATCTTTTACAGTCCAATGTTCTTCACATAGATTTTTTTTAAATTTGTATTATTAAATATGTTTTTTTATATATATATATATATATATATCTGATAATGTTAATGTAAATATCTATCTATACCTATATGCAGTATCTGTAGGAATAGATATATAGGTATATACAGATATATAGAGAAATACAGTTATGCTTAAAAGTTTGCATACCCTTGGAGAATTGGTAATATATGTACCATTTTTAAAGGAAACTAAGAAGTTAGCAGGCAAAACATATTTGTTTTATTTCTTATGGGTTTCATATTCAACTGTAGGTCATTACAGAATGGCACAATCATAAAAAAAAACATGGCAGCAAATAAATAAATAAAAACACCCCTGCTCAAAAGTCTGCATACCCTTAGTTTTTAACACTGTGTTTTGCCAACTTTAGCATCAATGACAGCATACAGTCTTTCGTAATAGTTGTCTATGAGGCCCCAAATTCTTGCAGGTGCTATAGCTGCTCATTCGACTTGGCAAAATGCCTTCAGGTCATGCAAAGTCTTTGGTCGTCTTGCATGAACCGCACATTTGAGATCTCCCCAGAGTGGCTTGATGATATTAAGGTCAGGAGACTGTGATAGCGACTCAAGAACCTTCACCTTTTTGTGCTGTAACCACTGGAGGGTCAACTTGGCCTTGTGCTTAGGGTCATTGTCCTGCTGGAAAGTCCAAGAGCGTCCAAGGTGCAGCTTTCGTGCTGAAGAATGGAAATTGTCTGCCAGTATTTTCTGATAACATGCTGCATTCATCTTGCCATTAATTTTCACAAGATTCCCCGTGCCTTTAGAGCTCACACCCCCGCAAAACATCAGTGAGCTACCACCATGTTTCTCAGTGGGGATTGTATTCTTTTCACTATAGGCCTTGTTGACCCCTCTTCAAACATAGCGCTTATGGTTGTGACCATATAGCTCTATTTTGGTCTCATCACTCCAAATTACAGTGTGTCAGAAGCTGTGAGGCGTGTTAAGGTGTTGTCTGGCATATTGTAACTGTGCTTTTTTGTTGCATTGGCGCAGTAAAGGTTTCTTTCTGGCAACTCGACTATGCAGCTTATTTTTGTTCAAGTATTGTCATATTGTGCTCCTTGAAACAACCACACCGTCTTTTTCTCCTGAGGCTACCTGTGGTTTTTTCTTTGTATCCCGAACAATTCTTCTGGCAGTTGGGGCTGAAATCTTTCTTGGTCTACCTGACCTTGGCTTGGTAGCAAGAGATCACTGATTTTTTTCCACTTCTTAATAAGTAATTGAACAGTACTGAATGGCATTTTCAAGGCTTTGGATATCTTTTTATATCCTTTTCTATCTTTATAAAGTTCCATTACCTTGTTACGCAGGTCTTTTGACAGTTCTTTTCTGCTCCCCATGGCTCATTATCTAGCTCATTATCTAGCCTGCTCAGTACATCTAAGTGAGAGCTAACAAACTCATTGACTATTTATACACAGACACTAATTGCAATTTAAAAAGCCACAGATGTGGGAAATTAACCTTTAATTGCCATTTTAACCTGTGTGTGTCAACTTGTGTGTCTGTAACAAAGCCAAATATTTAAGGGTATGTAAACTTTTGATCAGGACCATTTCCGTGATTTCTGTTATCATTATGAATTAAATAGGAGCCAAACAACTATGTGATAATGGCTTCATATGATCACTATCCTTAAATAAAAAACAGTTTTTTCATATGATCAATCATATTTTCAAAATCAATGCTAAAATTTCACGATTTCTGCCAGGGTATGTTACTAACTCCTGTCGGGTTAGAGCGCAATAAGTGTGTAATGCTCGTGGGATATTCCACTATCAGACCAAACTTGGCCAGTAGTCTTCTTATCCCGGCGTCAAGCTGGAATGATAGGGAATATCCCAGAGTAGAGAAAGTTTGCAAAATGAGGTAAGCAGTACTCACACAATGCAGGGTAGTCTTTGGCGGCAGCAGGTAGGAATCACCGGTTAGGCAGTTCAAGGGTAAACCACTTGAAGGACTGGAAACAGACAGGATTTTCTTTGACGGCAACAGGCAGGGAATCTATTTTAATTGTCTTATCACACCATATATCAGAAGGAATTATAGTGACCTTATAATATGTATGCCCATTTCTCTCCCTAATGCCCATTAGTAAGACAGAGGTAATAAGAGCGCCTCATTGGTCAACAAAGGAAATTCCCAAAAAATCAACATCGGACTAACGCTATAGTCTATATAGACTGATAGACAAATATATTTTTTCAACTGGTAAATGAATAGGCTTAAACATAATGCCTAACTACTAAGAGTTAAAAATGGTAGTAGCTCCCTTTTTTCTTTAAGCATGTATTTCCATACTAGCTTGAAGATGAAGGGATCTCCTACTCAATATACAGTACATACGGACACCTTAGTCCTACTAGTGTTGAAGGTGCCTGATTGGCCTACGTAAGTAGTCCCCTAAACAAATATAGTCATTTTATGTAAGGTTAGTACATAAGTTAGTAACTATGGAAAATTAGCAAAGAAGTTAATTATGAACAGCTATTAGATAGAGTACCCCAATAAAGGCATACACATAGGTTATTACATTCAGAATTAGGTCTGTCTCATGGAACCATTTATGACCAAATGCATTTGAGCTCTGACCATAGAACACTCCTTATTGGCGAGTATAGAAAATCTCAGGAGTGGTAAGTCAAATTACACTACCGCTGACGAATGCGGAAGTTAAAGTTATGCCCTAAATAATGGAGAACATCGCTCTTCATTCATCCTGAATTGTTTGATTAAAAGAAACTAACGGCTAGCAGAACAAAAGGAATAAGTTAGCATAAAGGTTGGTAAATCCCCTGGTAAATTATCATCCACACTAATATGAGGACGGATAATATGGCCATTGCATTCATACACCTATGTCAATAAGTTCTTGGCAAATGAAACATCTAACCAATTAAAGATATAACAGTGTTAACAGGAAAACTGAGCTGTCTGCAAGACAATAATATTTATAGAAATATGACCTATATAAATAGGTTGATTTTTTAACATGATCATGAGAATGATAGTTATAATTAATTACAGACATAAGATACTAAGGGTGACATGATATCTACATTAAAGTCTTGAGGGTGGTATCATCCTTTTTTCTATATGACATATTGTGTTTTAATGATTGAGATCATATAAAAAGTTTTTTAAAATGTGATTTGCACTGACAAGCTGTATACATCGGTGGGAATATGATTGGTTTGAATTGAACACACCTGTGTGAGGGGTGTGTTCCTCTAGATGATTAGGGATAGGTTGTTAGTTGTATAAAAGCCAGTACTCTCCTTTAGTTTGCAGAAGCCTGCGGAAACAGACAGAGATCTGAGAAACGCGTTGCTTTCTGATTTTAAACATAAAGGGTCAACAACAGACCCTTTGTTTTTATATGTATTAAATTGAAGTCTTTTTATCTACATCTTGAGAGTCTGAGATTTCTTCCTACATTAAGAAGACCTGGGAACACGGTTCTTACACTGGGACACTGCAAGATCCCAGTCTGTCTTACTTAGCACAACTGGGTGCGGCTTCACTTGTGAGTACGCATTTGCACTATTTTGTTGAGCACAGTGTTCAAACTATATCACACTAGGAGGCGCCCTTGTCTTGTGATTTTTTTCACAGTATACACCTCAAGTTCTTCATGTAGTTCTGTGCTATACTATAATAATGGTCTTAAAAAACACAAATTTTAAAGGCATCACTTGTAATATGAGCATAATGAGCATGCTAATAGCATTACTTGCACACTAACAATGTTTTGGCTACATTAAGATGTATTGGTTAAAATATTTAACCACTTATAATACCAGATTGTGTGTTATAATTTGTTGGGTAATAGATTACTGCATCCTCTGCTATCAATTTACATTCCAACTATAATCTAGCTCTTTATGAGGAATTTAATTTTGGGTTGAGTGTCCCTTTAATAGTGTTGGAAGATAAAAGTTTAAGAATGCTATACAAGAGACATTGGGGCCCATTTATCAAATGTCTGTCGGACCTGATCCGACAGTGCGGATCAGGTCCGACAGACATCGCTGAATGCGAAGAGCAATACGCTCTCCTTATTCAGCATTGCACCAGCAGCTCTTGTGAGCTGCTGGTGCAACGCCGCCCCCTGCAGACTCACGGCCAATCGGCCTCCAGCAGGGGGATGTCAATCAACCCGATCGTACTCGATCGGGTTGTATTGTGGAGATTCCTGTCCGCCTCATCAGAGCAGGCGGACAGGGTTATAGAGCAGCGGTCTTTAGACCGCTGCTCCATAACTTGTGTTTCTGGCGAGTCTGAAGACTCGCCAGAAACACGGCCCTTCAAGCTCCATACGGATAAATGGGCCCCATTTTCTATATATGCACAATGCGTGTAAATTACATTTCTATAAAAAGAACCTTTAGTTTAAAACAAAAAAATAGTAAGTTACACTTTAAATGCTTTAGAGGCATTTTTAAATACCAAATTTGATTTCGCTGATGATGTCACTTTTGGCAGACAAAGTCCCCAAAAAGTTGTCCACCTGCTGTTGCTCAGGAATCTGAGCCTGCAATGTAGGATAAGTGGGTAGGAGTGCTACTGGACTGGAAGAACTTCAGCTCCCATGACAGTAATAAAAAATTAAGAAATACAATAAAAATATAACTTTTTAAATATATTCCTCAGAATCAACATGTTTATTCCCAAATATTAATACAAACAATAAATGCATATATGATATTAACCACACATTTGCTTAGGTCTCCATTCCTGACTAACTGAACTGCACTAAAACAAAATAACAATTCAGTAGTAAACTACGTCACTTATTTATTATAAGATTTGTATCCAAGTGGAAAACTGAGAGCCATTTTGAGAATGACTGTTCTTGATTATGGTTAAACATCATTTGTACAGATAAATCATCTTCACACTTATAATAGTGACACAGTAATCAGATATTAGTTGAGTATATTATCTTTTTCCTTATTGAAGTAGATAAAATTGTATTTGGTATGCTTTAACCTTCTACATATACCCCTCATCTTCCTGACAGATGTAAGTTCACACATAGCCAAGCTAGGACCTATATGAACTAGACTTAGTCCAGGAAAATTACCAAAATCTATGGGTGGCTCTTCATGCTACTACCACTACTGTAAAGAATATTAATGATTGTTTTTTTATAGGCAGTGCTCATGGTGTTATATACCCCCACTCATTAGTGTAGCACTACCAAAAATCGAGGCAGTAATGTTTACTAAATTAGAAACAAATACAAGTTTAAGTTATAGTAAGCACGTTTCCTTTCATTTGTATTTGCTGTAAAATGACAATGTATATCAGTGTTGGGTGCTCCCCTATAAACTTCGCACTGTCCTGTAAGATTCATTATCCCATAGAGCTTCTTTATTTTTTATGGGAGGCAGCTCTCATTCTTCATTTCTAAGAAAATTAAGAACGTACTGCCACAATAATTTCACTCCAGGTGGAATAGTTTTTTGAGAAACTGGTCCTTGGAGAGCTTTAGTGCTTTGCACTAATGCAGGGCCATTTCCAACAATATTATATATATATATATATATATATATATATATATATATATATATATATATATATATATATATAAATCAATACACATACACTAAAAATAAAAAATAAAAATGCTATCACTTTTCAAGAGCTTCCCTAATAACATAGGGACATAAAAAAAACTAAGATTACTTTTTTAAGGAAATCTTATTCTTTATCTTGATCAGAGCTAAATGCTGAAGCACAGTCCACACTTCTCAGGGCCTTAGAATAAAAAGCAACTCTTGAAATTTTTGAAGACATCCCTTTCCATTGAGTCTGTAGAATGTGCACACCTAATTTTTCTAAAAGGTATTACAGCGATACTCCTTCCCCAATATCCTTTCAGAAATAAATTATATTACTCTGTAATTTAAAATCTGTGAAAATTATTATCCATAGTGTGATCTGGAAACTTAAAACAATGTGTAACTCAGTCTTACAGTGTAACTTGACTAGGCACTAAATACCATTCAACGAAGGGCTACTAAAACGGTACACTGTCTAGAAAATTAAACTTAGATGTAACTACGTTGTGATCTTAATACCTATAGCTCAGAGGAGACAAGAGAGGTGGTACAACTACGTTGCCTTATTAGTAGCACCACCCTCTTAAATTGGAGCTGGCCAGCCCAAGCTGCTGCTGCCCACTGGGGAATTTCCTTGTGTCCTGGTAGACCAATCTGGCCTTGTCCGTCAACAACCTGTGTACAGCTGGGCTGTGAAGTCTGACTGATTATTTGGGGATTCTCCTGACATGCCTCCTTGTCTACTTGAAAAAGATTGCTCTAGACATAGGGGCATATGTATCAAGCTCCGACTGGAGCTTGATGCCCCGTGTTTCTGGCGAGCCTGCAGGCTCGCCAGAAACAGCAGTTATGAAGCAGCGGTCACAAAGACCACTGCTCCATAACCTGTCCGCCTGCTCTGAGCAGGCGGATAGACATCGACGAAAATCAACCCAATCGAGTATGATCGGGTTGATTGACACCCCCCTGCTGGCGGCCTATTGGACGCGAGTCTGCAGGGGGCGGCGTTGCACCAGCAGCTCTTGTGAGCTGCTGGTGCAATGCTGAATATGGCGAGTGTATTGCTCGCCGTATTCAGCAAGGTCTGTCGGACCTGATCCGCACTGTCGGATCAGGTCCGACAGACCTTAATAACTAGAGGCCATAGTGTGTGTAAATGGTGGGGTGGTTGCCCACCACACGTAGAGGGGTAGGAGCTTTCTACATCTGTCTAAATCAACAATCTCTTCAGCAAATTAGCAGCCTGTACTAAATCTCTTGAAAAGGGAAGAAAATAACTGAAGCCAGGAATAATATGAGCATTTAGGAGCCTTGAAGACTTCAAAGAAATTTCTACCTCCTCCAATAAGCAAAAGACAGTGTATGCGAATAGCATTTTTTTTCTAAACATAAAAAGAGCTATTACATGGAAGCATTGGTTTCATCAGATTCCATCTTCTCCCACAATGTTTCAGCTTTAAATACAACCAGAAATGAGAGGGGGCGCTCTCTGACAAAAAACAGTGGACTTAAGCCCATACAATAAACAGGCTGCAATAAAGGAATAACAGTTAGGTAAATAGCATCATAATATCATATATAATGCTATGTACTGTCCACAAACGTGTGTGATATCCAAATAGAAGGCACAGGATGGACGGCTGCTCTCCGCCTCTCAGATCAATCTAGATCAGGCACTAGAAATAAACACAAAACAGAGGGGCGCCTCATGTGTAGACAAAAATGCCACCAACAAGAAAACATCCATAGATGCCAAATGGGTACTAACATGTAGCAATAGCACCCTTATGTGCTGGTAGTCGCAGGCTGATAACTCAGGGTGTATCAGCTAACCCTTGTCCTGGCTTCAGACTGGAAAACAGGATGCGAGTTCCAAGAACAGTAGGCCCCAGGATGCAGTTCCAACAGTTCCATCAAGCAATAAGTGGAGGGGGCATAGACATATAGCCCCCTGTATGTCTATGCCCCCTCCACTTATTGCTTGATGTTTTCAATGTGATTTTTATATAAACCATTTTTAACAAAAGGTAAGTGCAAGCACCTTATTATCTGTTGGAACTGCATCCTGGGGCCTACTTTTCTTGGAACTCGCATCCTGTTTTCCAGTCTGAAGCCAGGACAAGGGTTATCTGATACACCCTGAGTTATCAGCCTGCGACTACCAGCACATAAGGGTGCTATTGCTACATGTGAATACCCATATGGCATCTATGGATGTTTTCTTGCTGGTGGCATTTTTGATCTACACATGAGGCGCCCCTCTGTTTAATGTTTCAGCTTTCTCTGGCCTAGATTTGGAGTTTGGCGGTAGAAGGGCTGTTAACGCTCTGCAGGCTTTTTTCCGGCCGCACCATAAATTTAACTCTGGTATCGAGAGTTCAAACAAATGCTGCGTTAGGCTCCAAAAAAGGAGCGTAGAGCATTTTTACCGCAACTTCAACTCTCGATACCAGAGTTGCTTACGGACGCGGCCGGCCTCAAAAACGTGCTCGTGCACGATTCCCCCATAGGAAACAATGGGGCTGTTTGAGCTGAAAAAAAACCTAACACCTGCAAAAAAGCAGCGTTCAGCTCCTAACGCAGCCCCATTGTTTCCTATGGGGAAACACTTCCTACGTCTGCACCTAACACTCTAACATGTACCCCGAGTCTAAAGACCCCTACCCTTACACGTATTAACCCCTATTCTGCCGCCCCCGCTATCGCTGACCCCTGCATATTTTTTTTAACCCCTAATCTGCCGCTCCGTAAACCGCCGCAACCTACGTTATCCCTATGTACCCCTAATCTGCTGCCCTAACATCGCCGACCCCTATATTATATTTATTAACCCCTAATCTGCCCCCCTCAACGTCGCCGACACCTGCCTACACTTATTAACCCCTAATCTGCTGAGCGGACCTGAGCGCTACTATAATAAAGTTATTAACCCCTAATCCGCCTCACTAACCCTATCATAAATAGTATTAACCCCTAATCTGCCCTCCCTAACATCGCCGACACCTAACTTCAATTATTAACGCCTAATCTGCCGACCGAATCTCGCCGCTATTCTAATAAATGTATTAACCCCTAACGCTAAGTCTAACCCTAACACTAACACCCCCATAACTTAAATATAATTTACATCTAACGAAATTAATTAACTCTTATTAAATAAATGATTCCTATTTAAAGCTAAATACTTACCTGTAAAATAAATCCTAATATAGCTACAATATAAATTATAATTACATTGTAGCTATTTTAGGATTAATATTTATTTTACAGGCAACTTTGTAATTATTTTAACCAGGTACAATAGCTATTAAATAGTTAATAACTATTTAATAGTTACCTAGTTAAAATAATAACAAATTTACCTGTAAAATAAATCCTAACCTAAGATATAATTAAACCTAACACTACCCTATCAATAAAATAATTAAATAAACTACCTACAATTACCTACAATTAACCTAACACTACACTATCAATAAATTAATTAAACACAATTGCTACAAATAAATACAATTAAATAAACTAACTAAAGTACAAAAAATAAAAAAGAACTAAGTTACAAAAAATAAAAAAATATTTACAAACATAAGAAAAATATTACAACAATTTTAAACTAATTACACCTACTCTAAGCCCCCTAATAAAATAACAAAGCCCCCCAAAATAAAAAATTCCCTACCCTATTCTAAATTAAAAAAGTTACAAGCTCTTTTACCTTACCAGCCCTGAACAGGGCCCTTTGCGGGGCATGCCCCAAGAATTTCAGCTCTTTTGCCTGTAAAAGAATAAATACAATACCCCCCCCAACATTACAACCCACCACCCACATACCCCTAATCTAACCCAAACCCCCCTTAAATAAACCTAACACTAAGCCCCTGAAGATCTTCCTACCTTGTCTTCACCATCCAGGTATCACCGATCCGTCCTGGCTCCAACATCTTCATCCAACCCAAGCGGGGGTTGGCGATCCATAATCCGGTGCTGAAGAGGTCCAGAAGAGGCTCCAAAGTCTTCCTCCTATCCTGCAAGAAGAGGACATCCGGACCGGCAAACATCTTCTCCAAGCGGCATCTTCGATCTTCTTCCATCCGGTGCGGAGCGGGTCCATCTTGAAGCAGGCGATGCGGATCCATCCTCTTCTTCCGTTGTCTCCCGACTAATGACGGTTCCTTTAAGGGACGTCATCCAAGATGGCGTCCCTCGAATTCCGATTGGCTGATAGGATTCTATCAGCCAATCGGAATTAAGGTAGGAATTTTCTGATTGGCTGATGGAATCAGCCAATCAGAATCAAGTTCAATCCGATTGGCTGATCCAATCAGCCAATCAGATTGAGCTCGCATTCTATTGGCTGTTCCGATCAGCCAATAGAATGCGAGCTCAATCTGATTGGGGATCTGCGGTATGGAAAAGTGAGCGTTAGACCCTTTAATCACTGACTCCAAATACCAGCGGGCGGCCAAAACCAGCGTTAGGAGCCTCTAATGCTGGTTTTCACGGCTACCGCCGAACTCCAAATCTAGGCCACCGTTTGTTATTTTGTAATCTGATATGTAATACTAGAGTTGTCTAAAAAAGATGTAGTTCATGTCTTTGTATTTATAAACAGAATATCTCAGTCAACCAAAGTCTTAACATTTACTGATAATTTCATAGTTAAAGGAACATCTATACTATAATTGCATTTGTAACGCGTCCATCGCCGTCGTTAGTTGCGCGCACTGCCAAAAGAATGTAGGATGCGTGTACAGCCAAACGAAGCATTAACCAAAAAACACCTAATCCCCCGCAAAAAATATTAACAAAAAAACCTAACCGCCTGCACAAAGTATTAACAAAAAAACACCTAATCACCCGCACGAAGTATTAACAAAAAACATAAACGCCCGCCCGAAGAATTAACAAAAAAAACATAAACTCCCACACGAAGTATAAACAAAAAAAAATTAACCGCACGAAATAATAACAAAAAACCTCACCGCCCTCATGAAATAATAACAAAAAACCTAACCGCCTGTACCAAAAAACATAAACGCCCGCACTAAGTATTAACAAAAAAACACCTAACCGCCCACACAAAGTATTAACAAGAAAAACTAATCACCCGCAAGAAACACCTAACGTGTGCGTAAAATGTACCTCTAAACCGCCAACCCCCACATGGCAAAATAATAAAGTAGTTAACCCCTAATCCGCAAATTAAACAACAACGCAAATAACATAATTAAAATATGAACCTTTAAACCGCCAAACCTTCACAACGCAACTACCTAATTACAATAATAACCCCTAAACCGCCAACCCCCCCACAACTCAAAAAAAATCAATCTAATCACTAAGCCCCCTAACCTAAAACCCCATAAATTAACCCCAATTATTTTACAAGATTTTAGATTAAATTTTAAAAAACTAATATTACAAGATTTTAAAAAATCTAACATTACAAAAAAACAAACACTAAAATTACAAAAACATAAACTCCCACACGAAGTATAAACAAAAAAAATTAACTGCACGAAATAATAACAAAAAAACCTCACCGCCCTCATGAAATAATAACAAAAAACCTAACCGCCCGTACCAAAAAACATAAACACCCGCACTAAGTATTAACAAAAAAACACCTAACCGCCCGCACAAAGTATTAACAAGAAAAACTAATCACCCGCAAGAAACACCTAACGCGTGCGTAAAATGTACCTCTAAACCGCCAACCCCCACATGGCAAAATAATAAAGTAGTTAACCCCTAATCCGCAAATTAAACAACAACACAAATAACATAATTAAAATATGAACCTTTAAACCGCCAAACCTTCACAACGCCAACTACCTAATTACAATAATAACCCCTAAACCGCCAACCCCCCCACAACTCAAAAAAAATCAATCTTATCACTAAGCCCCCTAACCTAAAACCCCATAAATTAACCCCAATTATTTTACAAGATTTAAGATTAAATTTTAAAAAACTAATATTACAAGATTTTAAAAAATCTAACATTACAAAAAAACAAACACTAAAATTACAAAAAAAAACAAAAAATCTAAAATTACAGAAAAGAATAAACATAATTAATTTTTTTTAAACCTAAACTAATACCCCTATAAAAAGGCCCCACTAAAATAAAAACACCCCCTAATCTAACACTAACCTACCAATAGCCCTTAAAAGGGCCTTTTGTAGGGAATTGCCCTAAGTTAAACAGCCCTTTTACCTAAAACAAATTACAAAGTACCTCCTAACAGTTAAACCCTCCACCCAACCAACCCCCCCCTCTTCATGCGGTCGCCGCCGCACACTGAAAATTGAATGCAAGGTACCCCATTTATATAGGGGTACCCTGCATTTCCATTGGCTGAAATTTTGAAATCAGCCAATAGGATGAGAGCTACTGAAATCCTATTGGCTGATTTGAACAGTAGCTCTCATCCTGTTGGCTGGATTCAAAATTTCAGCCAATAGGAATGCAAGGTACCTTGCATTCAATCTTCAGTGTGTGGTGGCGACCATATGAAGAGGATCCTCCACGTCGGTCCAGCTCCGCAATCGTCGGTCCTGTTCCACGGTCACCTCCGCTCCGCGCTGCCTTCACTCTGGATGAAGATAGAAGATGTCCCCATGCTAGATGAAGATGTCGCAACCTGGAGGAAGACCTTCACCGCCTAGAAGAAGACCTTCACCTATTTCGGGGGCTAGAGTAAGGTTGTTTTTTTTTTTGTTTTGTTTTTTGTTTTTTTTAAGATTAGTTTTTTTTGTTTAGCTTAGGTTTAGGTTAGCTTAGGTTTTTTAGACTTTTTTATTTTGGGGGTTGTGTGGGTGGGTGGGTTACTTTTAGGGGGTACTTTGTAATTTTTTAGGTAAAAGAGCTGTTTAACTTAGGGCAATGCCCTACAAATTGCCCTTTTAAGGGCTATTGATCATTTATTGTTAGATTAGGGGGTGTTTTTATTTTGGGGGGTTATTTTTATAGGAGTATTAGATTATGTTAAAAAAATATATTTTTGATAATTTCGTTTATTTTTTTCTGTAATTTAATATAGACTGTCCTCTGGGCAGGCTTATCACCTAGTTAAACAATAAAAACAATATAAAAGCATAGAATTGGAGTTATTCCACACCTCCCTCAAGTCACAGGTTCTGTCATGTTGTAATATGTTTTCTCTGCATCACCAACAGCAACTCTACATTAAATACCAACAGCGTAACCTAGGTTACAAAATGATGGTGCCTGTAATTAGAGGGAGGTACATGAAATGTATTTAGCTTTTAATGCTCCTATCAGTAAATTCAGTGGGGGGAAAAAGTGACACCCACGTATTGGAAAGACATATTATTATTATTATTATTATCGGTTATTTGTAGAGCGCCAACAGATTCCGCAGCGCTATAAACAAAGGGGGAGTACAACAAAACAATTATAGGGTAGAGGGCCCTGCCAAGAGTTGCACTGTTGTAGTCAGCTCTTAAGAAGGTGATCTACAGACAGCTGGACTTTTAGGCTTACATGCTAAGAGGGTTCAGGGGATTGCAGTGGAGGAGAGGAGCTGGTATTAGGAAAGGTTAGCGTAGGTTGTATGCGTCCCTGAACAGTAGAGTCTTTAGGGAGCACTTGAAGCTTTTAAAACTAGAAGAGAGTCTTGTGGAGCGAGGCAGAGAGTTCCATAAGATGGGAGCCAGTCTGGAGAAGTCCTGTAAACGGGAGTGTGATGAGGTGACAAGAGAGGAGGAGAGTAGGAGGTCGTGAGCAGAGCGAAGGGGACGGGAGGGAGAGTATCTGGAGACAAGGTCTGAGATGTAGCGGGGAGCAGTGCAGTTGAGGGCTTTGTATGTAAGAGTGAGAGTTTTGTGTTTGATCCTAGAGGCAAGAGGAAGCCAGTGAAGGGATTGGCAGAGAGGCGCCGCAGATGAAGAGCGACGTGTAAGGAAGATGAGTCTGGCAGAGGCATTCATTATGGATTGTAAAGGAGCTAGGCGGCAGGAGGGGAGACCAGAGAGGACAGAGTTGCAGTAATCAAGGCGGGAAATAATGAGAGAGTGGATTAAAATCTTAGTTGTGTCTTGTGTAAGGAAGTGTCTAATTTTAGAGATGTTTTTAAGGTGGAAGCGGCAGGCTGTAGCCAAGGACTGAATGTGAGGAGTGAAGGAAAGATCTGAGTCAAATGTGACCCCGAGACATCGGGCATGCGGGGTAGGGGTAATGATGGAGTTGTCGACAGTTATAGAGATATTGGGGGTGGAGATTTTGGAAGAAGGGGGGAAAATGAGGAGCTCAGTTTTGGAGAGATTTAGCTTGAGGTAGTGAGAGGACATCCAGGAAGAGATGTGAGAAAGACAGTTAGTGACACGGGTTAGCAAGGAAGGAGATAGTTCTGGTGCAGAGAAGTAGATTTGGGTGTCATCGGCATACAGATGATATTGGAAACTGTGGGACTTAATAAGGGAACCTAGTGATGACGTATAGATTGAGAAGAGAAGGGGACCGAGGACAGAGCCTTGCGGTACTCCGACAGAAAGGGGTGACAGGGCAGAGGAGGCCCCAGAGAAGGCTACACTGAAGGTACGGTTTGACAGGTAGGAAGAGAGCCACGAAAGGGCTGTGTCACAGATGCCGAAGGATTGGAGGGTTTGGAGCAAAAGAGGGTGGTCGACAGTGTCAAAGGCTGCGGACAGATCAAGGAGGATAAGCAGAGAGAAGTGGCCTTTTGATTTAGCTGTAAGTAGGTCGTTGGTGACCTTAACAATAGCTGTCTCTGTGGAGTGATAGGGACGAAATCCAGATTGCAGCGGGTCAAGAAGGGAGTTTAACGTAAGGAAATGGGATAGGCGTGCATATACTAGTTTTTCGAGAAGCTTTGAAGCAAGAGGGAGGAGGGAAATTGGGCGGTAGTTGGATGGGGAGGTAGGATCAAGGGAAGGTTTTTTGAGGATAGGTGTGACCAGTGCATGTTTCAATGATGAGGGAAATGTACCAGTGCTGAGGGAGAGGTTGAAAATGTGTGTTAGCATAGGGGTAAGGGTAGCAGAGAGAGAGGGGAGCAGCTGTGAGGGGATAGGGTCAAGGGGACAGGTAGTGAGGTGAGAGCGCAGTATAAGTGCTGAAACTTCGTCCTCAGTAACAGGGGAGAATGAACTAAGTTTCAGGTTATGAGGGTTGTGGTTGAGTGAGAGTATTTGAGGGGGGGAGAGAATGGAATTGTGTTGAGAGCTGATTTCATGTCTGATGGAATCAATTTTGTTAATGAAGTGACTGGCAAAGTCTTGAGCTGACAGAGAAGTTGTATTAGGAAGTGGGGGAGGGCGGAGGAGAGTATTGAAAGTGGAGAACAGACGTTTTGGATTTGAAGAAAGATTAGAGATAAGAGTAGAGAAGTAGTGTTGCTTGTGGAGATTAAGGGCAGAGTAGTAGGAGTTCAAGATGAATTTGTAATGAAGAAAATCAGCTGAACTCCGTGATTTTCTCCAATGCCGTTCAGCAGTACGGGAACATCTGCGTAGGTACCGTGTCAGATGAGTATGCCAGGGCTGGGGATGAGTGTGTGATTTCCTAGCAGTGGTAAGAGGGGCGAGATCGTCAAGGACGGATATAAGGGTGGAATTATAGTGGCAGATAGATTGTTCAGGGCAGGAAAAGGAGGAGAAGGATGAGAGGAGCGGTTGAAGGGAATTAGTAAGTTGTTGCTGATCTAAAGACCTAATGCTTCTGTGAAGTTTGGTGTGAGGAGTAGAAGGTGGGAGAGTTGTAGGAAGGGATGATATGTTGCAGGTAAGGAGATGGTGGTCAGAAAGAGGAAAAGGGGAGTTTGAGAAGTTTGAGAGAGTGCATCGATAGCTAAAGATCAGGTCAAGGGAGTGACCGTCTTTGTGAGTGGGAGAATCAGTCCATTGTGAGAGACCAAAAGAGGAAGTGAGTTGCAGAAGTTGTTTAGCAGATGAGGCAGTGGGATTGTTAATGGGGATGTTGAAGTCGCCAAGAATGAGGGCAGGGGTGTCTGAGGAAAGGAAATAAGGAAGCCAGGCAGCAAAGTGGTCTAAAAATTGAGTTGGGGAGCCAGGGGGGCGGTATATGACTGCAACACGTATAGAGAGGGGAGAGAATAACCGAATCATGTGTGCTTCAAATGAAGAAAATGTGAGTGAAGAGAAGGGCTGTATTTGTTGGAAGGTGCAACGAGAGGAAAGTAAAATACCGACACCACCTCCTTGTCTATTGACAGACCTAGGAGTGTGGCTGAAATGGAGACCCCCATGTGACAGTGCAGCAGTGGATGCTGTGTCTGAAGCAGAGAGCCAGGTTTCTGTAAGAGCCAGAAGGTTAAGAGAGTGGGAGATAAAGAGATCATGGATAGAAGTTAGCTTGTTGCAAACAGAGCGAGAGTTCCAGAGTGCACAAATGAAGGGGGAGGGGGTTTTAGATGTAAGAGGAATGCGATTAAGGTTACCAGAGTTTAGTTTTTGAAGTCTATTGAAAGGCACACAAGGATGTGAAAGGTTAGGAGGTTGTGAGGGACCAGGATTAGGGGAGATGTCGCCAGCAGCTAGTATGAGCAAGAGGGAGAGTGACATGAGATGAGAAGCAGATTTGCAGTAATGAGACTGTTGTTTAACTGAAGTGCAGGGGGGAGAGAGAGTATTTAGGAATAAGTAGAGTTCATGAGTACAAAAGTAAGGTGAGTATAAGAGAGATGGGCTAATGAACAGTGCAGGTGGAGAGGGAGAAGGAGTAAGTGAGTAATGTAGTTTGTTGTAGAGACAAGAGGTAGCAAAAAGGAATATGAAGATATTGAGCATTATTCTGAAAGTGGGAACCAAGTAAACACATAAGACACAGTGTTACAGCAGCACTTGCAAGAGGATACAATGATATACATAAAACATAGTAATACAAGAGTACTTGCCTTGTGTCTTGCCCCTTGCCCAATCCTTGTTTAATTCTTGTATAATTCTTAAAAATTAATGCCTCACTTATAAAATGTTCACTTTGAAAATGTGAACATATGCTATTGTTAAAAAGTACACAGCCCTGTTACCAATGCACAAACCCCTGTGCAATGCACATCCCCTAACTAGTCTGAAATATATACAGGTAGGGCAGTCAGCTGAGTCCACTAAATTGACTTAATTGCTAATCAAAGACAGTTGGTAAGGCCAATTGGAATGTTAGAGTCTGGTCAGGGTGAGATGAGTTAAGTAAACAGACAATAAAATTTGGAGGGGGTTAAAACTGTGACATAAGAAAACTATATATTCCAAATGAGTATCATTGCAAATCATTAGAAATAGTAATTACTCACAAAGTATTTCTTTAGAAGAGTACAGTAACACCCGATCATATAAAATCAACTCTGCAATAATCATATATATTTTCTTATAGCATACAAATGATTTTACCTTCTTCCTGCCACAGGGCAACAGCTGCTTTTACACAAACGTCCTGCCCCAGCTGCAAAATAAGCACATAATGATTTATTTGCATATTACACACTTTGTTAATGAACATTCTGACTTATACTAATGAAAAATATAAGTACTCTTTTGGTTAAAATGATTGCAGAGGCAATATAGAGGGAAATGATAAAAAAAAACTATTTTTTTTAAAGTTTTAAATGTTTATTGAATTTTATAACAATTAACAAAATAAAAACAATTGCACTATTAGATAAAATGATACATTAAATAACAAGGTAACCATGAAAAAAACAAAAAAATAGGGAAAACTGAATATAATGTGCAAGTGTCAACTAAAAAAGGGTCACCATTTTGACAAGTAAAAGGATCAAAAATAAATTATTAAAATTAATCATTTATTATTAATAAAAATTAATAATTATTAACATGTGGGGAAGCAATGACAGACAGAACAACAACAACAAAAAATAATCACCTAGATTACGAGTTTTGAGCGATATAGGGAAAGTAAAGAAAGCAACAATATTGCGCGGGCGATATGGAGATTTTGAGCTCCATACCGCACTAAAAAAAGCAGTGTTTTGACGTGCTTGCGCACGCTTTCCCCATAGACATTAATGGGGAGAGCCGGCAAAAAAAGTTCTAACGCCTGCGATCGCGGAAACAAAAGCTCCGTAACGCGCCCCATTGATGTCTATGGGGAAAAAGAAAATACAGTTTAAACCTAACACCCTAACATAAACCCCACGTCTAAACACCCCTAATCTGCTGCCCCTGACATCACCGACACCTGCCTACAGTTTTTAAACCCTAATCTGCCGCTCCCGATATCGGTGCCACCTAAATAAAGGAATTAACCCTAATCTGCCGCTCCTGATATCGCCGCCACCATACTAAAGTTATTAACCCCTATTCCACCGCACCCAACATTGCCCAAACTATAATAAATCTATTAACCCCTATTCCGCCACTCCCCGACATTGCCGCAACTAAATAAAGCTATTAACCTCTAAACCTCTGGCCTCCCACATCACTACCACTAAATAAACCTATTAACCTCTAAACTGCCAGTCCCCCACATTGCAACAACCTAAATTAAACTATTAACCCCTAACCCTAACATAGCCCTAACGTAACCCTAACCCTAACACCCCCTAACTTTTAAATAAAAATTAAATAGAGCTAAATTAAACTTACAATTATTAACTAAATAAACCTATTAACCCCTAAACCGCCAGCCCCCCACATCGCAGCAACCTAAATTAAACTATATTAACCCCTAAACCTAACCCTAACGTAATTCTAATCCTAACCCTAAACCTAACCCTAACACCCACTAACTTTAACATATTGAAATTAGATCTAAATTAAATTTACAATTATTAACTAAATAATTCCAATTTAAAACTAAATACCTGTGAAATAAAACCTAAGCTACATACAATATAACTAATAGTTACATTGTAGCTAGTTTAGGTTTTATTTTTATTTCACAGGTAAGTTTGTATTTATTTTAACTAGGTAGACCATTACAAAAAATAAAAAAACCTACCATTACAAAAAGAATTTAGCCAATAGAATGAGAGCTGCTTAAATCCTGTTGGCTGATTTGAACAGCCAATAGGATTTTAACAGCCCTGATTCCTATTGGCTGATTCAAATTTTTCAGCCAATAGGAATGCAAGGGACGCCATCTTGAATCGCGTCCCTTGCATTGAAGATTCAGTGTATGGTGGCGACCGTAGGAAGAGGATGCTCCACGCCGGATGTCTTCAGGATGGACCCGCTCCGCGCCTCCGGGATCAAGATAGAAGATGCCGCCTGGATGAAGATTGAAGAGGCCGTCTGGATGAAGACTTCTCGTCGCTTGGATCAGGGCTTCACCGCCGGGATGAAGATTGAAGAGGCCGCCTGGATGAAGACTTCTCGCCGCCTTGAACAGGACTTCAACTCCGGGATGAAGATCGTTCAAGCGGGAATTCAAAAACTGTAAGTGGATCGTCAGGGGGTTAGTGTTAGGCTTTTTTAAGGGTTTTTTGTGGGGGATTTTTTTAGTTTAGGGTCTGGGCAGTAAAAGAGCTAAATGCCCTTTTAAGGACAATGCCCATACAAATGCCCTTTTTGGGGAAATGGGTAGCTTAGGTTTTTTTAGATAGTTTTTTTTATTTTGTGGGTTTGGGGGGTGGGGGTTTGTAATGTTAGTGGGTATTTGTATTTTTAGTTAATAAACAGAGCTGATTTCTTTAGGGCAATGCCCTGCAAAAGGCCCTTTTAAGGGCCATTGGTAGTTTATTCTAGATTAGGTTTTTTATTTTGGGGTTGTTTTTTTGGGGGGTATTAGAATAGGAATATTTTTTTATTTTTGATAATTTGCTTGTTATTTTGTGTAATGTATATTTTTTTTTTGTTTTTGTTTTTTTTTAGCAAAAGAGCTGTTTAACTAAGGGTAAGGCCCTACCAAAGGCCCTTTTAAGGGCCCTTGGTAGTTTGGGGGTAGGGGTTTATTTAGTGTTAGGGGGTGTTTGTATTATTTTTTGTAGCAAAAGAGCTGTTTAACTCAGGGCAATGCCCTACAAAAGGCCCTTTTAAGGGCCCTTGGTAGTTTGGGGGGTGGGGGTTTGTTTAGTGTTAGGGGGTGTTTGTATTATTTTTTTTAGCAAAAGAGCTGTTTATCTAAGGGCAATGCCCTACAAAAAGGCTTTTTTAAGGGCCCTTGGTAGTTTATTCTAGATTAGGCTTTTTTATTTTGGTTTTGTTTTTTTTTGTTTTTTTTTAAGGATATTAGAATAGGAATAATCTTTCTTTTTTTGGATAATTATTTTTTTTTGTAATGGTAGTTTTTTTTTATTTTTTGTAATGTTAGGTTTTAGTGTAAGGCAGGTTTTAGGTTTTATTTCACTGGTAAGTTTGTATTTATTTTAGCTAGCTAGTTAGTAAATTGTTAATAACTATTTACTAACTAGTCTACCTAGTTAAAATAAATACAAACTTACCTGTGAAATAAAAATAAAACCTAAGCTAGCTACAATGTAACTATTAGTAGCTAGCTTAGGTTCTATTTCACAGGTAAACATTTAGTTTTAAATAAGAATTATTTAGTTAATAATTGTAAATGTAATTTAGATCTAATTTCATTATGTTAAAGTTAGGGGGTGTTAGAGTTAGGGTTAGGTTTAGGGTTACGTTAGGGTTAGGTTTAGGGGTTAATATAGTTTAATTTAGGTTGTTGCAATGTGGGGGGCTGGCGGTTTAGGGGTTAATAGGTTGATTTAGTTAATAATTGTAACTTTAATTTAGCTCTATTTTAATTATGTTAAAGTTAGGGGGTGTTAGGGTTACGTTAGGGTTAGGGTTATGTTAGGGTTAGGTTTAGGGGTTACTAGTTTAAATTAGTTTATTGCGATGTGGGGGGCTTTCGGTTTAGGGGTTAATAGTTTAATTTATTATATTTCATTGTGGGGGGCTTTCGGTTTAGAGGTTAATAGGTTTATTATAGTGGCGGCGGTGTAGGGCTTAATAACTTTAGTATAGTGGGGGCGATGTGGGCGGATGGAAGATTAGAGGTTAATAACATTTCAATAGTGTTTGCGATGCGGGAGGGTGGTAGTTTAGGGGTTAATAACTTTATTACAATGGTGACGATGTTGGGGAGCGGCGGAATAGGGGTTAATACATTTTCTTAGTGTCGGCGATATCGGGAGCGGCAAATTAGGGGTTAATAAATGTATTATAGTATTTGCGATGCGGGAGAGCCTCGGTTTATGGGTTAATAGGTAGTTTATGGGTGTTTAGTGTACTTTGTAGCAGTTTGTAGCGTAAAACTCATAACTACTGACTTTAGATGGCGTTAAGGATCTTGTGGTTTTAGGCTGTCATGCTCGCTTTTTAGCCTCACCTCAAAACTCGTAATACCGGCGCTATGGGTATCCCATGAAAAACGTAATTTTTACGAGTGCGGTACTGACGTTGCGGTACAGACTTAAAGGTTTGTGGTACAGCTATACCGACCAGACTTGTAATGGCTGCGTTAGGGAAAATTATACGTTATGGGCCACAATGCTGCTATTTGACTCATAAATCACAACTCGTAATCTAGGTGAATGAGAACTAATTTGGACCTAGAAGATAGCAAGATTGTTCCTATTATCACACTCACAAATCACTAAAAAAAACATTCTAATAGGATTCTATTTTGATGAAGAAATCTAACTAATCAGCTTAAACATAATTAAACTTTTTTAAGCATACGTGTGACAGGATTCTTCCAGACAAGGATAAAAGGATATTTGACCCTGTTTCCAACGAAAGGATATAAGACATTTATCCAAATTTGCCATTATTTTAAAGGGAGATGGAACACAATTTTTTTTCTTTCATGATTCACATAGAGCATGCAGTTTTAAATAACTTTCTGATTTATTTCTATTATTTAATTAGTTTCATTCTCTTTGTATCATTTGTTAAGTATACCTAGGTATGCTCAGAAGATGCTGAGTTCAATAACAATGGGCCAAAAAACTCTTTATCACATAACACGTGTTTTAATCACTTTCAGCTAGATTACAAGTTAAGGCGTTATGGCTGCTCGCTAATTTTGTGTACGTTAGTTTCATTGTTTACCTTTCATAGCGGTGCTATTACAAGTTTACAAAAAGCAGGCTTGCGCGGGCGATATGGAGGCGTTGAGCTCCATACCTCATTCAAATACAAGGACTGCTTTGACGAGCTCGTGCACGATTTCCCCATAGACATCAATGCATAGACAGCTGCAATCATGGAATGAAAAGCTCCGTAACGCAGCCCCATTGATGTCTATGGGGAAAGAAAAAGTTACGTTTAAACCTAATACCCTAACATAAACCCCACGTCTAAACACCCCTAATCTGCCGCCCCCGACAACGCCGCCACCACCTATATTACAGTTATTAACCCCTAATCTGCTGGCCCTAACATAGCCAGCACCTAAATAAAACTATTAACCCCTAATCTGCCGCCCCTAACATCGCCACCACCTACATTACAGTTATTAACCCCCAATCTGCTGGCCCTAACATCGCCGCCACCTACATTACAGTTATTAACCCCTAATCTGCCAACCCCAATGTCGCCGCCACTATACTAAAGTTATTATCCCCTAAACCTCTGGCCTCCCACATCACTAACACTACATAAATATATTAACCCCTAAACCTTACCCTAACCATAATATAACCCTAACCCTAAGTCTAACCCTAGCCCTAACACCCCCTAACTTAAATATAATTAAAATAAATCTAAATAAAACTTACAATTATTACCTAAATAATTCCTATTTAAAACTAAATACTTACCTGTAAAATAAAACCTAAGCTAGCTACAATATAACTAATAGTTACATTGTAGCTATCATAGGTTTTATTTTTATTTCACAGGTAAGTTTGTATTTATTTTAACTGGGTAGACTAGTTAGTAAATAGTTATTAACTATTTAATAGTTATTAACTATTTACTAGCTACCTAGTTAAAATAAATACAAAGTTACCTGTAAAATAAAACCTAACCTGCCTTACACTAAAAACTAACATTACAATCAAATAAAATAATTTAAATTAATCAAATACAATTATCTAAATAAAAAAAAAAATAAACACTAAATTACACAAAATAAAAAACGAAATTATCAAAAATAAAAATGAATTACTCCTAATTTAATAGCCCTATCAAAATAAAAAAGCCCCCCCAAAATAAAAAAAAAACCTAGCCTACACTAAACTGCCAATGGCCCGGAAAAGGGCCTTTTGCGGGACATTGCCCCAAAGAAATCAACTCTTTTACCTATAAAAATAAAATACAAACACCCCAACAGTAAAACCCACCACCCACACAATCAAACCCCCCAAATAAAAACCTATCTAAATAAATCTTAGCTAACCATTGCCCTGAAAAGGGCATTTGGATGGGGATTTCCCTTAAAAGGGCATTTAGCTCTTTTACATTGCCCAAACCCGAAAGCTAAAAATAAAACCCACCCAATAAACCCTTAAAAAAACCTAACACTAACGGAGCTTTACAGACATGCCCCTTTGGCTCTTCAAAAGATGGAAAAAGACTTGGGAAGTTTGGCCACTGAAAAAGATTAGCAGTAAACAAGGTGGTACTGTATTCTGAAAACATTCACTCTCAGTTAATGTTAATTTATTATAAGACTTATTTACATCCTTTTAACTTAAGATAAAACCAAATAATAGTAGAGCGTTATTTAACATTCCTTCTCAAGCATTTACTGCGCTAGAAGTAATATTTTTGCTTGCATTGGGTTGTGCTCCTTTTACAAGTTAAAGTAAACTGTTTTCGGGGGGGGGGGGGGGGAGCCGGCCGGTGACTAACATGGCCACTTAAACTGAGAGCTCCATGCACAGGCTGGAACGCGGAGTGAATCCTGACATAATACAGCAGCGGAAACTCGCTAAATTAGCAGCATTGGCTATGTAGTATATCAGCACCCATCCGTTATCAGCCCGATGTTTCCAGCTTTGGCGGAAAGGCAAGTGCGATGATCACTAATGCTCGCTACACGTGGGCGCGGATAGGGAACCGGAGGACCGAGGTAAATTAAAATTACCTAAGCACTACTTGCGGATCCTGAAGGACTAACCCTGTGTCCCTGGAGCCTAACAATAAACCTCAGTATACACAGAGGGAATCTAACTTAAGCGGACCCCATACTTTGCAGTAGGAGGCCCAAAATCTAGCCGCACACCTGCCTGACTAGCCTGGGGAAACAGGATGCTCACGCTCAGAGTTAACATATAACCCATACAGCAATTAACTAAGGGGGTAGCAGAGCACCTTATTGGGCTCAGAAAATGTAACCTCAAGTGGAAAATATAAGAAGAAAAAAAAGGAAGCAAAAATTAACCCACGTGTCTAAGGGGATAAGTCCGGTGGGCTCACAAAGAACTGTATAAATTTAGTGGCACATTAAGCCTATATATTTGAGTGGGCACACCATTGTCTGTAATAGAGCAGCATCTAAGCCTATATAACTGAAGAAGACTAGCAATAAAATAAAAAAATTGAAAAAAACATAAAAAAAACATAAAAAAATATATTTTTAAACATAAGTCCACCAGCACCAGTTGGCCTCACGATCATTGGGCCTAGCTGAAGACCGCAAGCCTTGCAATCCTTAGTCTCATCTAAAGCACTGGGCCAGAGATTAAAATTAGGTGACACAGTGCTGGAGGGTTGAGTTGCATCCTATAAGAGGCCGATAATAACATATAAGAGATACATCTCCACTTTTTACAGCCACAGAGACAGTGTTCGAAGGCCTGAACATATTATATACCAAATACACTGCATGGTCCTACCGTTGATAGGCACTAACCCATACCACAACTTTCAAATGCCATTCTAATGGCCTCAAGGAGAATCCCTAGGCAAGACAAGGCAGCCAAAAGAGCCTCAAACACAACTGGAAAACTAAACAATTTTTTTAAGATTCTAGAATCATTGACTTAAAGTCTGGACTTACACAGCCAAGAAATGGAAGACACAAACATAAATGCAGCCCTGCCTGCTCAGCAAGACAGGGAGCCTGTCACCAAGGCGGATTTGATAAATCTCCCCAGGAAAGACGACTTTGCCTTATTACTCACACAAGTGGGGAAACTCATAAAAGATGGCCTCACTGAAGTCAAAAAGGACATCTCCGACTTGGGAGACAGGATCTTATACTTGGAAGAAGACGCTGAACAAGTAAGTAGGGAACTGGACTCACACAACCGCCCCATTGAAATACAAGACCAGATAATGCACCAGATGCAACTACACCTTGAAGACTTGGACAACCGGGGAAAGGCGCAACAACGCAAGAATCAGAGGGCTTCCAGAGTCTATAGCCCTGAACCAACTTTCACCCTACCTGCAGCGGCTGTTCTGCTTTCTTCTACAGAGAAAATATACTTATCCGCTACCTCTAGAAAGAGCCCACAGGGCCCTTATGCCCAAACCACCGGATAGCAAGCCCCCAAGGGACATTGTCCTAAAATTCCAAGTTTTCACGGATAAGGAAAAAATTATGGAGGCCTCAAGGAAAGCAAAGACTATCACATTCGAAGGAAGCAATATCCAAATCTATGTAGACTTGAGCCCAATTACACTGAACAAAAGGAGAGAAGTAAAATTCCTGACCAACCAACTCCAAAACCTCAAGATTCCTTACAGATGGGGATTTCCCTTCAGTATCAAAGTTTTAAAAGGCTCCCAAGTGATTATCTACAAAACACCAGATGACTTGGATTCTTTCTGAAAACAACTAGGAATATCTCAACCACAATTGCTGTCCCTCAACTCCCTGCCTGCATCAAGAGACCAATCTTCCTCAAACCGCACAAAGCCACCAAGGCCAGACTGGATCAAAGCAAACCAGAAAAGATCCAAGATGATCCCGAATTGAACCACTACAGAAGCAGAGCCCCCGTGAGACAACCATGAGTTCTGCATGGACAAGATATCCAACTGCACTCCTTGGACAGGGGAAACTGTCCCATTAGTAACTGTAAACTTTTAGTCACGCCCCTAGAGGCACCTTTATGAGACACTCAACCTAGCCAAGCTGATAGCTAGGATCAATAATAACATTGTAATCACCAACAACACTCTGTTGGTTGTATCCAAACAACAATATAACCCTCTTCAAAGGGTCCCAGCCTCTAGCGAGGTAGTAACCTTATGATACTCGCTAGATACCTCCCACTTCTAGACCTTCTGGTCGAGCAGCTACATTCAGTAGCTGCAGGTATTGTTATAACTATGCAATGTTTGTTTATTCTGTTTAACTTGTTACCAGAGTTATCCCTATTTTGTTTTCTGTTATTGCACTGTTTTCCACAGGTTTTCAGTATTCCAACATTTCCTCCACTACCTAAGAGCAGTCAATAAAGGTATGTTATTTATGCTAAATATCACTCAAATCTCACCTTGCAATATATAATGGTAAGGACACATATCCTTCAATTAAAAGTACCTCTCATCACATTACAGCACTCTAGGCATTCCCCCCCCCGCCAGATTTTCAAATGACCCAATGAACACTTAAATTGACCACCCAAAATGTAAAGGGGTTAAACTCCCCCACAAAAATGTCAGTAGCGCTTAATTGGTTAACCAAGCATAAAAGCAAAATTGTCTTCATACAGGAGACACACTTTCTAAAAAGTGCTGAACCCAAGTTGTAAGAAAAAAAATGGCGTGGGCATTTTGCTGCATAAATCTGTCCCCTTTAAAATTATTCAGCAGCAATCTGACAGCGAGGGTCGTTTTTTTATCCTAGTTGGGCTAATATATAATAAGGTGATCACATTAGCCAATGTTTACGTGCCAAACTCGGGCCAGACCCGCTTCTTTAAACGCTTTATTGGAGAATTATTAGGAGTCTCAAAAGGTGTAACAATATTAGCTGGAGACTTCAACATAGCCTTAAACCCCACACTAGACTGTTCACAGGCCAAAAGCTCACACCCCCAAAGTACGCTTAAAAGTATTTCACAGCACTTTAGGTCTGCTACGCTTATAGATATATAGCGGCTTCAGCACCCAACACAAAAAACATACTTTTTTCTCCAACCCCAGGCAAACTTATTCCAGACTTGACCACATTTATATTGACCAATCAGGACTCACTCTAGCACAAAAATCAGACATCGAACCAACACCATGGTCTGACCATGCAATGGTCTCTCTGACCCTGTATTGGCCGGAGAGACCAACTACAGACTTTAACTGAATATTTGATGACACCCTCCTATTACTGCTGTCTATAGTTAAGAAGATACAACTATCCCTACAAGACTATTTTAAACACAACACAACTGCACAATCATTCCCAACCATAATATGGGAAGCCCACAAGGTGGTTATAAGAGGCAAATTTATTAAATAAAAAGCTATCCAACAAAAATCTACAAGACTAAATACACTCAACTACTGAACTCCTTACAAAATGCAGAATCTGCACACATGCATAGCTCGTCCAACACTAAATGCACTGAAACGCTCAGGATCGCTAGACTTGGGATGAACAACCTCCTACGCAAAGAAGTCTAGAAAAAGGCATTCTATCTTAAAAAACTTTATTTTTTAGAAGGGAATAGAGCGGGAACCCTTTTAGCTAGGTCACTTTAAAAAAAAAAATAACCTCGCACACTAAATACAATCGATTAAGACACAAAATGGATCAGACACCTCTGATTGTAAGAATATAGCAAACACATTTAATAATTACTATGGTAAACTATTCATTATCCCTCCCACTGAACATTCCACTAATACATCCCTTATTGACCGCTATTAGCTGAGGCCTAACTCCCCACACTTTCTAAGGAGGCATCAGACTCCTTGGACGCACCGATTACAACTCAGGAAATTCTGCTAGCAATCAAAGAGATCCCCCACATAAAAGCCCAGGACCTGATGGACTAACAAACATCTATTACAAAAAATTTAAACAAATCCTGACTCCTCACTTAGCAACTCTTTTTAACTGCCTGGAGAGTGACAGTCAGTTCTCACCACAATTACTTGAAGCCCATATCTCAGTCATCCCCAAGCCTGGGAAGCCACCAACAGAACCAAGAAGCTACCATTCAATTTCACTACTTAACAGTGACATAAAAATATATGCTAAGGTTCTAGCTAGGCGAATTAACTCTATATTACCCTCTATTACACATGTAGATCAAGCTGGCTTTGTCCCCTTAAGAGAAACCAGAGACAACACCATCAGGGTAATACACTTGACAGAATATGCGACTACACATAATATCCCATCTGCCCTGGTGTTGACAGACGCCGAGAAAGCCTTTGATCGACTAAATTGGAGCTTTTTTAAATGAACACTACACCAATTCGGATTTGGCGAACTAATGATAAAAAGAATATTCAATTTATATAATAAGCCATCAGCCAAGGTTAGAGTTAACAGAGTACTTTCTGATGGATTTTCCATTACGAATGGTACTAGACAGGGGTGCCCCTTAACCCCAGCCCTATTTATATTGACTATGGAAGCCTTAGCCGCACACATACATAACAATATGAATATCAAAGGCATCCCATTGGAACCGAATGAGTACAAGCTCACCATGTTTGTATCCTCCCTTCAAACCTCCATACCGGCACTAGTGCAAGAATTTACAACTTTCGGTACCCTATCACACTTTCTCATCAACCAACAAAAATCAGAAGTCCTGGGCATTTCCCTGCCAAAGAAAGTAGTCATTTCCCTTAAGACGGTTTGCCCATATAAAATCAAAACATCCCAGCTGCAATACTTAGGAGTTGTTATCCCCTCACATTACACAACTGTTCGATGACAACTATAAATCCCTCCTCCAAACCACACAGCAGACTCTTCTATCATGGCACAACAGGCCCTTGTTGTGGTGGGGCAGAATCCAAGCAGTTAAAATGACAATCTTACCGAGAATCCTCTATATACTACAGACTGTCCCAATATCCCTCCCTGCAACATACATTCAGCAGCTCCAAAAGTGCATAAATTCCTTCATTTTGGGGCGTGTGCGTCCGAGAATCAATGCAGCCTCCATGTACAGACCAACCAGGGAAGGAGGGTTGGGTGTTCCAAAAATAGAGACGTATTACAAGGCAATAGTACTCCAACAAATTTATGATTGGCATACCAAAGTTGAAGCGAAATCTTGGGTTTCCCTAGATTCACAGATTTTGAGAACCCTTTGTTGGACTCCAAAAGCCTGTATGCCCCTAGCTTACCTTAAATCAGCACTATGCCGACAAATATTCAACACCTGGGACCACATAATAGCGAACACAACTGGAATCTCGACAAAGATTTCCCTGTTAATGCCAGTTTCCCCAAATATGAAATTTCTGGGTGGATATGAGCCCATGGGTAAAATGGGAATCATTTTGGAATCACCTGACTCTGTTCCTTTCCTCTCTCTCCTAGACCAAGGGAAGTTGAAATCACGAACCAACCTACAGAACATTTTGAACAGTGCATTTGCATTGTGGCTGAAATATTCCCAAATCCACCATTTCTTACACAACACTAACCTCAAACCAGACCTCACTAGGCCACTCACCCTGTTTGAACACTTGTGCACCTCACCCACCCTGCAAAGAGGGTCACTAACTATGTCCAGGGGAATCTTGGAGTCTGCGGCCTCCAAACTAATCCATACACATGTCACTCAATGGAACAAAGAGCTCCAATGCACACTAGGAGCACAAGACTGGAAACAGATATACACAAACACCCGAAAATCCTCTACATCAACTCGCATCTTAGAACTAAACTTTAAGATATTGTTGAGATGGTACTTAACCCCAGCTAGATTGCACAAAATCTACCCTACATCCTCACCACTATGTTGGAGAGGGTGCAACAAAAAAGGCACCATGATACACATGTGCTGGGAGTGCCCCAAAATTGCCCCTTTTTGGAAGGAAATTGAGCAAATATACAAAGAGTTACTAGGGGAAGACTTTACTCTCACGTCAGAAATGGCCCTACTCAATAAAAATCCTATAGGCAAATGTAGAATACGTACCACACTATTACAGATGGGGTTAAATTGTGCTAGATCAGTGATAGCCACATATTGGAAATCCCCACAACTCCCTACTACAACTCTCTGGATCCAAAAAATGGATGACATCCTCCCCTTATAACAGTACAGATACTATAGAACTAATAGACTTCCCTTATATACTGATATCAAATTTTACTGAGACACCCTCTCTATTAACAACACCCACAACCCCTCCTAGATGTGAAATTGCAGAACGAGGCCCAACAAAAACTAAAGAAAGTAATGAGTACTATGGCTCTCTATGGATCACTAAACATGTGGAACACCTGTTAACGGTTAAATGGTTTATTTGTTGATTTGTTCTTTTATTTATTTGTTTTCTGTTGATTCTGTGGTTCTCTGTGTTCAAGCCTTCACGACTACCACACCAACCAACCGCTGCTAATGCTACCTATGGTTCGAATTCTAGAAATAGAAAGTTTCACGTGACTGTAGCGGTAATGTTATGATGATACATAACAGAGTGTACCACAATAGGTTGTTTGTCATATTGATATCCTGTAACCTGTAACCTGAAAACTTCAATAAAAACGAATTTAAAAAAAAAGTAAACTGTTTTCCCTCCTGCGCTAACCTGATTCACATATAAGCCGAACTTACAATATCACGTTCGCAATAACCTATTCCCCCATAGAAGTCAAAGGAGCAAAAAAATGGAAAAAGCGTAACACCCCAACTCATGTGCAAACCCAACCGCATAGTCTCAAGTGCGCTAACCCGACATGAAAATATGAATATTTTACATTAAAATGTTCTTCCCATAGAATAATATGTTCTATTTATTCATAAATCCAAATTTCTACATATATCTGATGGTATTTTGGTACAATATGCCGTTAAATCTATACATATATATATATATATATATATATATATATACAGTATATATATATATATATATATATATATATATATGAATATCTATTTAAAAATACTTTGAACATATTCTGCTATGTGCACAGCATTGGAATGTGATATATTTACAGTTAATAAATAGTTAAAACCATTATTAAAGATGAATATTGCATAAATATGTTTTTTCATGTTTTCATATACTTAACTGCAAAGGGCTCCAAAGCACTTATATACTGTATATGTCTATATATGTATACATATTTATTTCTGTAAATAAAAAGAGAGAAGCGCTCAACCTGGGAACGAACAATAGCATAATAGCTTGTTCTATGGCTAGTTACCACCCAAGAAGCAGCCTCTTTTTGCTCAACATGTGCCTTTCACAGAGAAGAACTTTCCTGAAGCATATCAGTCTGATCCTGACTTCACAGTATAATCCAGCCCTGAAATACCAGGCAATCCCTCTCTGAACAAGAGAAACAGCAAAACCCCAGACGTACGTTTCGGCCTATTGTGGGCCTCGTCAATGAGGTGCAGCCATATCCCTCTAGGCACACTGAGCAACGGGTCCACGTCTGGATTCCCGCATCACACTTAGGGAGACTTCCCTAAGTGTCATAATTTGCATAAATAAAAAGAGAGAAGCGCTGTTTCCCTTGTTCAGAGAGGGATTGCCTGGTATTTTGGGGCTGGACTGTACTGTTAAGTCAGGATCAGACTGATATGCTACAGGAAAGTTTTTCTCTGTGACAGGCACATGTTGAGCAAAAAGAGGCTGCTCTTGGGTAGTAACTAGCCATATAACAAGCTATTATTACTATTATTATTATCGGTTATTTGTAGAGCGCCAACAGATTCCGCAGCGCTATTATGCTATTGTTCGTTCCCAGGTTGAGCACTTCTCTCTTTTAATTTATGCAAATTATGACTCTTAGGGAAGTCTCCCTAAGTGTGATGCGGTAACCCAGATGTGGACTTGTTGCTCAGTGTGCCTAGAGGGATATGGCTGCACCTCACTGACGAGGCCCACACTAGGCTGAAACGTACGTCTGGGGTTTTTCTGTTTCCCTTGTTCAGAGAGGGATTGCCTGGTATTCCAGGGCTGGACTATACTGTTAAGGCAGGATCAGACTAATATGCTACAGGAAAGTTTTTCTCTGTGAAAGGCACATGTTGAGCAAAAAGAGGCTGCTTCTTGGGTGGTAACTAGCCATAGAACAAGCTATTATGCTATTGTTCATTCCCAGGTTGAGCGCTGCTCTCTTTTAATTTATATTTATTTATATATAAAAAAATATATATATATGTATATATATGTCTGTTAATACATATATACACATATAAAAATATATACGTAGATATTTGTATGTATCTTAATGTTAAAGCCCTTTGTCTGCTTTTTTTTTTCTAACACCTGAGACCTCATATATTTCATCAGTTATTATTTTTTTTTTTTTAATATTTTTTATTAGATGGTGTTATAATGAGTGTAACTGCATTTTGTAATGTATTTTTTTTTTAATAATGGTTTTATTGAGGTTTAAACATTAGAAATAAAAATAAGCACCAAATATGCACAATTCAATACAAATATCCGCTAACATGTTGAAAATTAAGCATCTGCAAGGAGAGAGATACATTATAACATACTATTATATCCTTCAAAATATTATAGGCTTCTATAAAGCCTCAAATTCACAAACCCCTAATGCGAAAAGTCATATAATCTAACCTCCAAACTATACAAAGATTACCCAAAAAATCTTGGGCACTTACTGACCAGTCTCAGGAGGATCATATAGCTGCAGCAGCATAACCCCTTTTGAAATTTACATAATGCAGCACATATATCATCCAGCGAATTAGGGGTGCCTTACTTAGCAGAAGTAAGGGAAATGTTTAAGGTGCTAACTAATAAACCTCTTATTTTGCCCTCTAATACATTACAGGCCACTCTTGGGCCTCATGTTACCCAGGTACACAATGTGAGGGTTTCAATAGAATGATCTTTATGCTAGCCTCCTAACCATCTAAAGGCCCCTCTTGGGCCTTACACAATTATGTTCAAGCATAGGAGGTGTATATAATTACGCAGGGGGGTACATAGTGAGATGAAAAATACTTATATTGTGCCATCGACATTATTAGCAAGTTAGTATAGCAAGTCCAGATAAATAAGAAGGTTAGAAGAAAAGTAGCAGAACAAGTATCTATAATACACTGCATCAATATAGCGGAGGGGAGCATGCTTATGACTATGATTTCCTACATCCCCTCAGAAGACAAAAAAGGATCTGGACAGATCGCCCTATCCCGGCCGCTGACAGAGCAAATCTGTGTATACTTATGAGTTATGGGTGAGGAGGAGACATACACCTATGGTGTATACTATTAAGCTCTCCCTACCGAACCAAAATATATACTAAGTACTCCCAGACACTAGCTAGGGGGGGAGCTCCCTGGCACAAGTAGAGCCTAGTTAGACTACTCTTGGGAAATCTTATGTGAATGTGATATTTAGGCAACCATACTATTACATCTATTTTACTTTACTTTAAGTACAAGAATGCGTACATAAACATAAGAAGCCCAGCTATGGAGGTAACAGTTGTAGCGTATGAATCACCTATAAACATAGTATAAGTTGGAAAGAGCATATATACAGCTTTAGCACTACAAGCAAGATGCCAATAAAACCTACAAGGCAAACATAAATGATTCTCAATAAGTTGATAGGAACAAGGCCTGCATTAAGTCCTCAGTCATTGTAACAAGCTAAAAAGTTACTGGTTGTTGGAAATGGTGCTATGATAGGATCACAAGGCTTCTCAATCAAGAGCTTCCACCTCCACAGGATAAACCAAAATGGCAGCCAACACCCACTCTGTAAAGAGAAAAGCTAAATGACTGTATTAACTTATTATCTGGTGTAGGGCACTATAGTGGGGGCAATGTCTTCCAAATTTACTACTAGGGACATAGGATTAAAACAGTAGCAGTACATGGCAGGTGTACATCAGCAACCAGGAGAAGCATCATACTATGTGAATCAGAGTAAATAATAGCAGCTCCTATAATTAACTTCTTACACATCAATTTATTAGGCACAGACAGCTATATATCCACACAGACTAATACATCCATGGGGAGAGCTGGCCACACTCTCTATAAGTTATATGACAGGAAAGCTTAGTGTAGAAAGCCTACTGTGCATTCATGTGATAAGGGGAGCCGTTAATAATGCTAAATCTCTGAATTGCATATATCAAGTAGAGATCCAGTTCACCATAGATAGACATCATGTAAAACAATATGTACATTATAGTGGCGTTTTTTTAGCAATTAGGCATAATACTAGTCACCTAGCAGAAGGGCTGCAGCATAATGGGAAGCTGTAATCTTGTACATGTATCAGCCAACAGGCCCTTAATTGAATCTGACACATTAGCTAAAGGAATATTTAGCTTGTATATAAGTAGATGCCCATTAAAACATGATCCAAGAATATAAGGAGATTTTAGTGTAGGGCTCAGATGGAAATGCTCAATGTACATTTCCTGGATATAGATCAGCAGAAACCGATCACCACATCTAGACCCCTTAGCTCAAAATATGTTTTTAAACTATTCTCAGCATGTTAAAATGGCTGTATCTAAAATGTACAGCTCATAGTCGCACAATTTACATAGAGGAAAGAGGAGAGATACACCGTACACTATGACAAGAGATAAGTGAAATACAAAATGTTTACTGAACGTCCATATTGTGAGTCCAGCCATATATGTAGTCACAGGGTAAAAACATCTTGCCACATCCGGCGGCCGCTGCCGAAATGACATATCTCAAACTCCTACAGCAACAGTAGGATCACTATAAGGTCTCCCTAAAAGAGTCTCAGGCAGTATTGCCATCATGAAGCAGGAGAAATGGTCTGTCTGCATAGGGGTTTTACAGCTTATTGAGATGGCAGTTTGCAGCTGTGTGGTGGGCAAGGGGCATCAACCTACTCCGACTTTGTTGCGATGGAGGATCTTATTAAAAGTGGCCCAGTCAGTTCCTCCGGACCCCCAAGAAGTTAGCACAAACACATGTACAGCAGAGCGGCTGCACTGCAAATCCAGACAATGGAATGACAGAGCCCACCCGGCAGGATAGCTTGCCCCCAAAGTCACAACCTCCAGTGCAAACACAACCCCGGACCTCTCTCCAGACACTTCATGAACCCCAGTTGCAGCTCTTTCCCCAGCTGTTTCTACCTGCAGGCATTTATAGCTCACATTTAGCTCTCGTGCACCAGCCGCATTTCCCAGGTCTGGGGTATGTATCAAGTAACCACTGCTCCCGTGGGCTGGAGCACTTTCTACAGAGCAGACTGGCTCCGATAGAAGATGGCGTGCGGAAGTCTTCTGAGTAACAGCCACGCATGTTCATAGGGCTCAGCGCTGACATCTTCCGTATCCCTGTGACTAACGATCAGAATAAGCCGGTCTAGCCTGTTCATAAGTTTATGGTCATATTCTTCAAAAAGGGCTTGGATAGCCTTGCAGGGGTCCACCATACTCATACCGCCTCACAACCAGGCCGCAGCAATCTGCCCTGTTAGTGGGCTATGAAACGCTCCCGGAACTTCCACAAATCTTTATCATAGGCTCTTAGGTAGGGGCTTAGAGTGTATCTTCCACTTGCCATAGGATATTAGGTCATGAAGAACCCCCCAAATCACTGTAGAAGCCGGGAGCTACTGTAGTGTGTGTCCAGTTACTTCGGCGGTTAGCTCCGCCCCCCTCTCTAATGTATTTTTAATGTGTTTTGTGAGCCTTTTGTGTTTTGCGAAACCGTTAACCAGAGCTCTTAGGTTGTGCTAACCCAACGCACATTAACTTAAATTGTGCTCAAGCGATCACGTTTACTTTCAACTTTTTATCGCTCATGCGTAACTATTAGCGATCCACTCATAATCTAGCCCATAATTTGTTGTATATAGGGCTTTATTTCACTTTACACAATGCAAGCATAAACCGAGAAGTCACAGTAATTCAATTCTGGCTGAATAGCTGCTAAAACTTTGCAACCCTGGGCCTTTTAGCTTTGAAATGGTTAATTGTGTGAGTGTGTATTAATTTGAATATCTGATGTTGACACATAAATAAATCTATGCAAATTTGTTCCATCCTTTTTTCTTTTACATGTGTGTTACTGGAGGATTATTTTTGTTTAACATGCTTTTTTTCTATTTAATTGCTCAATATTTTAAAAAATAAGTTTAATATTTGTTTTCATTAATTTTGTGTTAAGAATATTTTTTTGTTTTGTAACTATATAAATCTATACTGACTTTTCACACAAATAAGAATTAAGGGCTGTGAAATAATATATTTGAAGGAATATGGAAGTCAACATAAAACTGGCATAATTTAGATAGAGCATATTTAATAATAGTAGTTAAAGTTTCTTGAAATTGAATGCTCTGGGTATGCTGCTCATTCCGTGCGAGCCTTCCGGCTTGCGAGAATCAGGAGTTAAGAAGCAGTGGTAGTAAGACCGCTGCTCCTTAACCCGTCCGCCATCTCTGAGGTGGCGGACTGCAATCATCCCGATCAGATACAATCGGGATGATTGACACCCCCTGCTAGCGGCCAATTGACCGCAAATGTTTAGGGGGCGGCTTTGCACAAGCATTTAAGCAGAAATGCTTGTGCAATGATAACTGCCGACATCTGCCCGCCATATAATAAATCGGCCCCTCTGGGGCCCATTTATCAAGCTCCGAATGGAGCTTGTGGGCCCGTGTTTCTGGCGAATCTTCAGACTCGCCAGAAACAGCAGTTATGAAGCAGCGGTCTAAAGAGCGCTGCTCCATAACCCTGTCCATCTACTCTGATGACGCGGACAGGAATCGCCGGAAATCAACCCGATCGAGTACGATCGGGTTAATTGATACCTCCCTGCTGGCGGCGATTGCTGATTGGCCGCGAGTCAGCAGGGGGCGGCGTTGCACCAGCAGCTCTTGTGAGCTGCTGGTGCAATGTTAAATGCGGAGAGCGTATTGCTCCGCAAGACCTTTAATAAATAGGCCCCTCTGTCTGAATCATGAAAGTTAAATCTCTGGCACCCATGTCCCTTTAATGTTTAAATAAAACTCATGCTAACATAAGAAATGGTGGAGAATGCATGCTCTCTCTTCCTTTTAATAAAATCATATGGTTAAAAAGGGATACCCTTAAAGGGACATAATGGTCGAAAGTGGAATGTGTATTACTGCATTTCAGTTTTGGAAATAATTATTCTTGCAATATATTCCTATTAGCAAAAATGCTTCTAGGAAAAACCATCAGTGTTACAGTGGCATATGCACATATGCTATACATGCTCCACGCACAAGCATTCAAACACTGTGCATGCTCAGCCTGTCAGCAGTGGTTTGTGCAACACTAATTAATTGCTGACGTGACATATGGCATCACCTGATTGCTGAGGTGGCGCAGCATTTGAATGAGAATGTACAGGGCACATTCAGCATATGTAGGTATGCTGCTGAAACTGTGGCACCTTTAACAAGTTTTGCTAATTAAAGTTTAATACAAAAATGCTTCTCGATTCAGATTCAGATGCAATCATACACATTTCAAATCAATTGTGTCTCCCTTTAAAAACCAGGAAAAGTAGGTAAACTAAATAATATATTGCAAAGATTGCTTTTATTACCATTTAAATCCGATTCATTTTATGACATAAACAAAAATTTCTACTGTTTAATTAAAGTATACTGCCCTTAGTCAAGACACATTGCTCTTAAGCATTAGATCTCTTGAGAACAATGATAAAGATAAACAGATCTGCACAACCTACTCCAGCCACCTCTAAAAAATAAAATCTTACAATGCTATGTAACTCCACATATGGCTCCAATATCCAACCACACAGCATGCATGAAGCAGAGATTTATTAGGAGTGAAGGACATGTGGCAAAGAAAAGATCCAAAAAAAAATGTAAAATTATTTTACAATTTTCTACTTATCTTCTAGTAATGCTGTAGTAGTAAAAGGAAAAATTAAAGTGACATAAAAGGAAAATAATAACAGGAAAATAATAAAATGATTTAATGCTTTAGGGCATTTTCTTTATTATTGCTTTATTGCTTGTAAAGAACTATGTGCTAGTGTCCTGGTGCTTGACACTGCCTCTGAGCCAATCAGTGGTGTACAAAGCAACCAATAAGCTGTCACATTAAACTCTGGATGTACAGTGCATAACTTTTTAAAGTTATATTAGCTGTTAAAAGTTTTACACCTAGATTTAAAGTTTTGCGTTAGAAGGGGTGCGTTAGCTACGCATGTTTTTCCCCCCCGCACCTTTTAAACAACGCTGGTATTTAGAGTTCTCAGAAGGTCTGCGTTAGGCTCCAAAAAGGGAGCGTACAGGCATATTTACCGCCACTGCAACTCTCAATACCAGCGTTGCTTACGGACGCGGCCAGCTTCAAAAACGTGCTCGTGCACGATATCCCCATAGGAAACAATGGGGCAGTTTGAGTTGAAAAAAACCTAACACCTGCAAAAAAGCAGCGTTCAGCTCCTAACCCAGCCCCATTGTTTCCTATGGAGAAACACTTCCTAAGTCTGCACCTAACACCCTAACATGTACCCCGAGTCTAAACAGCCCTAACCTAACACTTATTAACTCCTAATCTGCCGCCCCCACTATCGCTGACCCCTGCATTTTATTATTAACCCCTAATCTGCCGCTCTGTACACCGCCGCAACCTACATTATCCCTATGTACCCCTAATCTGCTGCCCCTAACACCGCCGACCCCTATATTATATTTATTAACCCCTAATCTGCCCCCCCAACGTTGCCGCTACCTACCTACACTTATTAACCCCTGATCTGCCGACCGGACCTCGCCGCCACTATAATAAATGTATTAACCCCTAAACCGCCGCACTCCCGCCTCAAAAACCCTATAATAAATAGTATTAACCCCTAATCTTCCCTCCCTAACATCGCCGACACCTAACTTCAAGTATTAACCCCTAATCTGCTGACCGGACCTCGCCGCTACTCCAATAAATGTATTAACCCCTAAAGCTAAGTCTAACCCTAACCCTAACACCCCCCTAAGTTAAATATAATTTTTATCTAACGAAATAAATTAACTCTTATTAAATAAATTAATCCTATTTAAAGCTAAATACTTACCTGTAAAATAAACCCCAATATAGCTACAATATAAATAATAATTATATTGTAGCTATTTTAGGATTTATATTTATTTTACAGGCAACTTTGTATTTATTTTAACTAGGTACAATAGCTATTAAATAGTTAATAACTATTTAATAGCTACCTAGTTAAAATAATTACAAAATTACCTGTAAAATAAATCCTAACCTAAGTTACAATTAAACCTAACACTACACTATCAATAAATTAATTAACTAAACTATCTACAATTATCTACAATTAAATCAACTAAACTAAATTACAAAAAAAAAACACTAAATTACAAAAAATAAAAAAAAATTACAAGGATTATTGGTTTGTTATTTGACTTTGTTTAATAAGAAATACTGCAAGCTTTGGACTATGCAGAAAGGTCGCTTTTCTCTTATTCTTCTCTTGGACTTTAAGTTCTATGATATACCCTGAAGCTGGCAAAAAATGTTCTAAGTTTTTTCTTTGCTTATGTACAGGAAAACTATCGCCTAGATTTAGAGTTTGGTGTTAGCCGTCAAAACCAGCGTTAGAGGCTCCTAACGCTGGTTTTGGGCTACCGCTGGTATTTAGAGTCAGTCAGGAAAGGGTCTAACGCTCACTTTGCAGGCGCGACTTTTCCATACCGCAGATCCCCCTACGCCATTTGCGTATCCTATCTTTTCAATGGGATCTTTCTAACGCTGGTATTTAGAGTCTTGGCTGAAGTGAGCGTTAGAAATCTAACGACAAAACTCCAGCCGCAGAAAAAAGCCAGGAGTAAAGAGCTTTCTGGGCTAACGCCGGTTCATAAAGCTCTTAACTACTGTGCTCTAAAGTACATTAACACCCATAAACTACCTATGTACCCCTAAACCGAGGTCCCCCCACATCGCCACCACTCTATTAAAATTTTTTAACCCCTAATCTGCCGACCGCACACCGCCGCCACCTACATTATCCCTATGTACCCCTAATCTGCTGCCCCTAACACCGCCGACCCCTATATTATATTAATTAACCCCTAATCTGCCGCCCTCAACGTCGCCGCCACCTACCTACAATTATTAACCCCTAATCTGTCGACCGGACCTCACCGCTACTCTAATAAATGTATTAACCCCTAAAGCTAAGTCTAACCCTAACCCTAACACCCCCCTAAGTTAAATATAATTTAAATCTAACGAAATAAATTAACTCTTATTAAATAAATTATTCCTATTTAAAGCTAAATACTTACCTGTAAAATAAATCCTAATATAGTTACAATATAAATTATAATTATATTGTAGCTATTTTAGGATTAATATTTATTTTACAGGCAACTTTGTATTTATTTTAACCAGGTACAATAGCTATTAAATAGTTAATAACTATTTAATAGTTACCTAGTTAAAATAATTACAAAATTACCTGTAAAATAAATCCTAACCTAAGTTACAATTAAACCTAACACTACACTATCAATAAATTAATTAAATAAAATACCTACAATTATCTACAATTAAACCTAACACTACACTATCAATAAATTAATTAAATACAATACCTACAAATAAATACAATAAAATAAACTAACTAAAGTACAAAAAATAAAAAAGAACTAAGTTCAAACATTAGAAAAATATTACAACAATTTTAAGCTAATTACACCTACTCTAAGCCCCCTAATAAAATAACAAAGCCCCCAAAATAAAAAAATGCCCTACCCTATTCTAAAATTAAAATAGAAAAGCTCTTTTACCTTACCAACCCTTAAAAGGGCCTTTTGCGGGGCATGCCCCAAAGAATTCAGCTCTTTTGCCTGGAAAAAACCCACACAATATACCCCCCCCCCAACATTACAACCCACCACCCACATACCCCTAATCAACCCAAACCCCCCTTAAATAAACCTAACACTAATCCCCTGAAGATCTTCCTACCTTATCTTTACCATGCCGGGTATTACCGATCGGTCCAGGCTCCGATGTCTTGATCCAAGCCCAAGCAGGGGCTGAAGACGTCCATCCTCTGGCTGAAGTCTTGATCCAAGCCCAAGCGGGGGCTAAAGACGTCCATCCTCCAGCTGAAGTCTTGATCCAAGCGGCGGCTGAAGAAGTCCATCATCGGGCAGAAGTCTTCACCCTATCCGGGCAGAAGAGGAGATCCGGACCAGTAGACATCTTCATCCAAGCGGCATCTTCTATCTTCTTCCATCCAATGACAAGCGGCTCCATCTTCAAGACCTCCGGCGCGGATCCATCCTCTTCTTCCGACGTCCTAAAACAGAATGAAGGTTCCTTTAAGGGACGTCATCCAAGATAGGATTCTATCAGCCAATCGGAATTAAGGTAGGAAAATTCTGATTGGCTGATGGAATCAGCCAATCAGATTCAAGTTCAATCCGATTGGCTGATCCAATCAGCCAATCAGATTGAGCTTGCATTCTATTGGCTGATCGGAACAGCTAATAGAATGCAAGCTCAATCTGATTGGCTGATTGGATCAGCCAATCGGATTGAACTTGAATCTGATTGGCTGATGCAAGCTCAATCAGATTGAGCTTGCATTCTATTAGCTGTTCCGATCAGCCAATAGAATGCAAGCTCAATCTGATTGGCTGATTGGATCAGCCAATCGGATTGAACTTGAATCTGATTGGCTGATTCCATCAGCCAATCAGAATTTTCCTACCTTAATTCCAATTGGCTGATAGAATTCTATCAGCCAATCGGAATTAAGGTAGGAAAATTCTGATTGGCTGATGGAATCAGCCAATCAGATTCAAGTTCAATCCGATTGGTTGATCCAATCAGCCAATCAGATTGAGCTTGCATTCTATTGGCTGATCGGAACAGCTAATAGAATGCAAGCTCAATCTGATTGGCTGATTGGATCAGCCAATCGGATTGAACTTGAATCTGATTGGCTGATTCCATCAGCCAATCAGAATTTTCCTACCTTAATTCCAATTGGCTGATAGAATTCTATCAGCCAATTGGAATTCGAGGGACGCCATCTTGGATGACATCCCTTAAAGGAACCTTCATTCTGTTTTAGGACGTCGGAAGAAGAGGATGGATCCGCGCCGGAGGTCTTGAAGATGGAGCCGCTCGTCATCGGATGGAAGAAGATAGAAGATGCCGCTTGGATGAAGATGTCTACCGGTCCGGATCTCCTCTTCTGCCCTGATAGGATGAAGACTTCTGCCCGATGATGGACTTCTTCAGCCGCCGCTTGGATCAAGACTTCAGCCGGAGGATGGACGTCTTCAGCCCCCGCTTGGGCTTGGATCAAGACTTCAGCCGGAGGATGGACGTCTTCAGCCCCCGCTTGGGCTTGGATCAAGACTTCAGCCGGAGGATGGACGTCTTCAGCCCCCGCTTGGGCTTGGATCAAGACATCGGAGCCTGGACTGATCGGTGATACCTGGCGTGGTGAAGATAAGGTAGGAAGATCTTCAGGGGCTTAGTGTTAGGTTTATTTAAGGGGGGTTTGGGTTAGATTAGGGGTATGTGGGTGGTGGGTTGTAATGTTGGCGGGGGGGGGGGTATTGCATGTTTTTTTTTCCAGGCAAAAGAGCTGAATTCTTTGGGGCATGCCCCGCAAAAGGCCCTTTTAAGGGCTGGTAAGGTAAAATTTTAATTTTAGAATAGGGTAGGGCATTTTTTTTATTTTGGGGGGGCTTTGTTATTTTATTAGGGAGCTTAGAGTAGGTGTAATTAGCTTAAAATTGTTGTAATGTTTTTCTAATGTTTGTAAATATTTTTTTATTTTTTGTAACTTAGTTCTTTTTTATTTTTTGTACTTTAGTTAGTTTATTTAATTGTATTTATTTGTAGGTATTGTATTTAATTAATTTATTGATAGTGTAGTGTTAGGTTTAATTGTAGATAATTGTAGGTATTTTATTTTACAGGTAATTTTGTAATTATTTTAACTAGGTAGCTATTAAATAGTTATTAACTATTTAATAGCTATTGTACCTGGTTAAAATAAATACAAAGTAGCCTGTAAAATAAATATTAATCCTAAAATAGCTACAATATAATTATAATTTATATTGTAGCTATATTAGGATTTATTTTACAGGTAAGTATTTAGCTTTAAATAGGAATAATTTATTTAATAAGAGTTAATTTATTTCATTAGATTTAAATTATATTTAACTTAGGGGGGGTGTTAGGGTTAGGGTTAGACTTAGCTTTAGGGGTTAATACATTTATTATAGTAGCGGCGAGGTCCGGTCGGCAGATTAGGGGTTAATAATTGTAGGTAGGTGGAGGCGACATTGGGGGCGGCAGATTAGGGGTTAATAAATATAATATAGGGGTCTGCGGTGTTAGGGGCAGCAGATTAGGGGTACATAGGGATAATGTAGGTTGCGGCGGTGTACGGAGCGGCAGATTAGGGGTTAAAAAAATATGCAGGGGTCAGGGATAGCGGGGGCAGCAGATTTGGGGTTAATAAGTGTAAGGTTAGGGGTGTTTAGACTCGGGGTACATGTTAGGGTGTTAGGTGCAGACTTAGGAAGTGTTTTCCCATAGGAAACAATGGGGCTGCGTTAGGAGCTGAACGCTGCTTTTTTTGCAGGTGTTAGGTTTTTTTTCAGCTCAAACTGCCCCATTGTTTCCTATGGGGGAATCGTGCATGAGCACGTTTTTGAAGCTGGCCGCGTCCGTAAGCACCGCTGGTATTGAGAGTTGCAGTGGCGGTAAATTATGCTCTACGCTCCCTTTTTGGAGCCTATCGCAGCCCTTCTGTGAACTCTAAATACTATTTAAAAGGTGCGGAGGGAAAAAAGCCAGTGTTAGCTACGCGGGTCGTTACCGACAAAACTCTAAATCTAGCCGTAAATGTATTATTATTGCTTCTGATACAAATCTGGCTTGACTGTATGTAATCATATTCTTTTTTCATCAATAAAGCTTGTTTAAAAAAAAAAAAAGATTACAAGAATTTTAAACTAATTACACCTACTCTAAGCCCCCTAAAAAAATAACACAGTCCCCCAAAATAAAAAATGCCCTACCCTATTCTAAAATAAAAATTTAACAGCTCTTTTACCTTACCAGACCTTAAAAGGGCCTTTTGCAGGGCATGCCCCAAAGAAAACAGCTCTTTTGCATTTAAATAAAAATACAATACCCCCCCCAACATTACAACCCACCACCCACATACCCCTAATCTAACCCACCCAAACCCCCCTTAAAAAACCTAACACTAAGCCCCTGAATATCTTCCTACCTTATCTTTACCATGCCAGGTATCACCGATCCGTCCAGAAGACGGTCAGAAGTCTTCATCCTATCCAGCAAGAAGAGGTCCAGAAGAGGGTCCGAAGTCTTCATCCTATCCGGCAAGAAGAGGACATCCGGACCGGTAGACATCTTCATCCAGGCGGCATCTTCTATCTTCTTCCATCCGCGCGGAGCGGGACTATCTTGAAGCAGCTGACGTGGATCCATCCTCTTCTTCCGGTGACTCCCGACGAATGAAGGTTCCTTTAAGTGACGTCATCCAAGATGGCGTCCCTCGAATTCCGATTGGCTGATAGGATTCTATCAGCCAATCGGAATTAAGGTAGGAAAAATCTGATTGGCTGATTGAATCAGCCAATCAGATTCAAGTTCAATCGGATTGGCTAATCCAATCAGCCAATCAGATTGAGCTCGCATTATATTGGCTGTTCCGATCAGCCAATAGAATGCAAGCTCAATCTGATTGGCTGATTGGATCAGCCAATCCGATTGAACTTGAATCTGATTGGCTGATTCAATCAGCCAATCAGATTTTTCCTACCTTAATTCCGATTGGCTGATAGAATCCTATCAGCCAATCGGAATTCGAGGGATGCCATCTTGGATGACCTCACTTAAAGGAACCTTCATTCGTCGGGAGTCGCCGGAAGAAGAGGATGGATCCGCGTCGGCTGCTTCAAGATGGTCCCGCTCCACGCCAGATGGAAGAAGATAGAAGATGGCGCCTGGATGAAGATGTCTACCGGTCCGGATGTCCTCTTCTTGCCGGATAGGATGAAGACTTCGGACCCTCTTCTGGACCTCTTCTTGCCGGATAGGATGAAGACTTCGGACCCTCTTCTGGACGGATCGGTGATACCCATTGTGGTGAAGATAAGGTAGGAAGATCTTCAGGGGCTTAGTGTTAGGTTCTTTAAGGGGGGATTAGGTGGGTTAGATTAGGGGTATGTGGGTGGTGGGTTGTAATGTTGGGGGTGTATTGTATGTTTATTTAAATGCAAAAGAGCTGTTTTCTTTGGGGCATCCCCCGCAAAAGGCCCTTTTAAGGGCTGGTAAGGTAAAAGAGCTGTTAAATTTTTATTTTAGAATAGGGTAGGGCAGTTTTTTATTTTGGGGGGCTTTGTTATTTTTTTAGGGGGCTTAGAGTAGGTGTAATTAGTTTAAAATTCTTGTAATCTTTTTTTACTTTTTGTAATTTAGTGTTTGTTTTTTTTGTAATTTAGTTTAGTTGATTTAATTGTAGATAATTGTCGATAGTTTAGTTAATTAATTTATTGATAGTGTAGTGTTAGGTTTAATTGTAACTTAGGTTAGGATTTATTTTATAGGTAATTTTGTAATTATTTTAACTAGGTAGCTATTAAATAGTTATTAACTATTTAATAGCTATTGTACCTAGTTAAAATAAATACAAAGTTGCCTGTAAAATAAATATAAATCCTAAAATAGCTACAATATAATTATAATTTATATTGTAGCTATATTAGGGTTTATTTTACAGGTAAGTATTTAGCTTTAAATAGGATTAATTTATTTAATAAGAGTTAATTTATTTCGTAAGATAAAAATTATATTTAACTTAGGGCAGTGGAGGCGCCCCCCTGTCAGATGCTGAGAAAAAAAAAAATATGCTGAATAAAATATAATTTTTCCAATAGCCCCCTATTGGAAAAATTAAATTTTATTTTTAACCCCCAAAAATAAAATTCTGATGTTTTTTTTTTAAATAAAATAAAAAAAAAAATTTGTGTGTGTGTTTCTTTAAAAAAATCGCACGTGCGATAGAGCCCTATATCATGCCTGTCAGTGATGTCTATGTTCACTGCAGGCATCTGGGCCAGCCTCAATTGATTCCATATTGATGCCTGATCGCACAAGCTGAACTGTGCGAGTGGGGAGGGACATGTTCAAGCCAAGTTCAGCCTGTGCTCTGATAGGCTGCACCATGATGCCGGATATGCCATCACCGGCTCCGCCCCCGCATCAACAGGCGTTCTAGCCAAGTTCAGCCTGTGCCCTCTGATAGGCTGCACCATGATGCTGGATACGTCATCACCGGCTCCTCCCCCGCATGAATGCGCCAAAAATTAATTGTTGAGTTTGCTGTTGAGCGGAGAGGAATGTGAACTGAATGATCCAAAAAATTGAATTATTACAATAATGACCTGTGCTGTTATTGAATTGCAGTTACACAGCACTTACTACTTACTGTAATATTTAGAGCCTAGAGAGGGAAAGTTAGTGGAGCCAGAGGAACTTTCACTGACTCACTTGGGCAGAATTTTTTTTAAAAAACTAGCTCCCCTCCTGCTGGACGGTGGACATAATTTGAGAGAGGCTTCTTAGTTCTTGCCTGGGGCCCTGTCCCCTGAACAGATCAGTTAGTCAGACAGTGATTGAGTCAATCTGTCAGTGTAGTGACACTGACTCAGAAAAATACCTTTACTTTTTGAATTAGCAGCAGCAGAGAGAAAATAAAAACTATAAAAATAAACCTTACATTAATGTATGAAGTATCAGCATGACACTATTACATCAGCCACAGCAGCACATGTCGCTTCTTTACTAGGAACAAGTTCCCTCTCCCCCTGCACTAGACAATGCTGCATGGAAAGGGGCGTGTGTACACTCACTTATTCTTCCCACTAACACCTTTCTACAAAGCACTGTTCCCCTAACAAACTTCAGTTAGTTGATCTTAGGACCACAGCATAAAGAGCAGGGCTAAGGGGACCAGTAGACTGGATGCTGTCTGTCCAAGGCTGCATGGATACAGTGTGAGATGAGTCACACAGCCTCAAGACTGAAGAGAGCAGTGTATGCAGCTGCACAGATGCTCAAATCCTCACAAGCGTGCCGCTCCAGCTTTCTGCTGCATGCGCCTACAGTCAGCCCTACCCAGATACAATCCCCACAACCAGAGCACTTACCTGGTAACAGTGGTAACCCCAGTAGGACCTTTTCTGATGCAGTGGAAATGGCTGGATGCCGAGTTAGGGCTTTGCGTTCAGTGCTGCACAGTGCACATCTAAAACAGCACATGGCAATAGCTTGGCATATCACATGACACCGGCATGGTCTGTTACTTTTGACTGTGACAGTATTAGGACTGAATGTGTGTGTTCCCCATGTCACATCAGCAGTCTGGTATAAACCATTAAAAAAAAAAAAAAAATTTTTTTTTTTTTTTTTAGGACTCTTGGGCCCCTCAATAGAGACTGGGCCCTGGGCAGCTGCCCCTTTTGCCCTGTGTTAAAGACGGTCCTGAACAGCAGCCAGATACTTAGATTAGAATCATTAGAGTAGGACTGACTAGGGAGTGCTACTTTTAAAACAATTTGCTCGCCTTTATTTATTCTTATATTTTAAGTATTTTATTTAGCAGATCATTAATTAGATTGCAAGTTTTGCATTAGTAGATTGCAAGTTTTGCAAAAAAAATTAAAAGTTTTTTTTTTTCTTTTCAAAAAAGCAGTTAACTGCTGTGCTGCTATATTAACTGTATAATTTATTATAAAATATAAATTATAATTATATTAGTTATATTACTACAAGTGTATATTTTTTAACAGCTTCACAGCTATTTACCTGCAAGTTATATATTTCAGAACAACCGCAAAACTACTTGCCTACTAGTTTTAGACTGTAGTTCACCTTGCCCGTTGACGGCTGTCAACGGGTGCTACCTGCTGTAATTATACTAGTTAAAACACTATTTTAGTTTAGAATTATTAGCAGTTTGCAGAGAGTCTCAGAGTTTTTAAAACAATTATATATTTTATAACAGCTTCACAGCTACTTACCTACAAGTTATATATTTGAGAACAACCGCAAAACTACTTGCCTACTAGTTTTAGACAGTAGTTGACCTTGACCGTTGACGGCTGTCACGGCTGCTGTCTGCTGTAATTATACTAGTTAAAACACTATGACCTAGATTTAGAGTTGGGCGGTAGCCGTGAAAACCAGCGTTAGAGGCTCCTAACGCTGGTTTTTACCGCCCTCTGGTATTTGGAGTCAGTCAGGAAAGGGTCTAACGCTCACTTTTCAGATGCGACTTTTCCATACCGCAGATCCCCTTACGTCAATTGCATATCCTATCTTTTCAATGGGATCTTTCTAACTCCGGTATTTAGAGTCGTGTCTGAAGTGAGCGTTAGAAATCTAACGACAAAACTCCAGCCGCAGAAAAAAGTCAGTAGTTAAGAGCTTTCTGGGCTAATGCCGGTTTATAAAGCTCCTAACTACTGTACTCTAAAGTACACTAACACCCATAAACTACCTATGTACCCCTAAACCGAGGTCCCCCCACATCGCCGCCACTCGATTAAATTTTTTTAACCCTTAATCTGCCGACCGCCACCTACGTTATACTTATGTACCCCTAATCTGCTGCCCCTAACACACTACTTGTGAAATAAGTTGGAATATTCACTTTTTTAAGGTTTATTAATATTTACCTTTGTATCATTATCTAACATCTGTTTAGTGTTCAGTGTATAGCGCATTTTTATCACCTCTGATCTTTTCTTATATTTATTAACCCCTAACCTGCCCCCCACAACGTCGCAGCCAGCTACCTACAATAATTTACCCCTAATCTGCCGACCGCAAAGCGCCGCTACTTACGTTATCCTTATGTACCCCTAATCTGCTGCCCCTAACATCGCCGACCCCTATATTATATTTATTAACCCCTAACCTGCCCCCCTCAACGTCGCCTCCACCTGCCTACACTTATTAACCCCTAATCTGCCGAGCGGATCTCACCGCTACTATAATAAAGTTATTAACCCCTAATCCGCCTCACTCCCACCTTAATAACCCTATAATAAATAGTATTAACCCCTAATCTGCCCTCCCTAACATCACCGACACCTAACTTCAAGTATTAACCCCTAATCTGCCGATCGGAGCTCACCGCTACTCTAATAAATATTTTAACCCCTAAAGCTAATTTTAACCCTAACCCTAACACCCCCTAAATTAAATATAATTTTATTCTAACGAAATAAATTAACTCTTATTAAATAAATTATTCCTATTTAAAGCTAAATACTTACCTGTAAAATAAACCCTAATATAGCTACAACATAAATTATAATTATATTATAGCTATTTTAGGATTAATATTTATTTTACAGGCAACTTTGTATTTATTTTAACCAGGTACAATAGCTATTAAATAGTTAAGAACTATTTAATAGCTAAAATAGTTAAAATAATTACAAAATTACCTGTAAAATAAATCCTAACCTAAGTTACAATTACACCTAACACTACACTATCAATAAATAAATTAAATAAACTACCTACAATTATCTACAATTAAACCTAACACTACACTATCAATAAATTAATTAAATACAATACCAACAAATAACTACAATTAAATAAACTAACTAAAGTACAAAAAATAAAAAAGAACTAAGTTACAAAAAATAAAAAAATATTTACAAACATTAGAAAAATATTACAACAATTTTAAACTAATTACACCTACTCTAAGCCCCCTAATAAAATAACAAAGCCCCCCAAAATAAAAAATGTCCTACCCTATTCTAAATTAAAAAAGTTCAAAGCTCTTTTACCTTACCAGCCCTGAAAAGGGCCATTTGCGGGGCATGCCCCAAAGAATTCAGCTCTTTTGCCTGTAAAAAAAAACACATACAATACCCCCCCCCAACATTACAACCCACCACCCACATACCCCTAATCTAAACCAAACCCCCCTTAAATAAACCTAACACTAAGCCCCTGAAGATCTCCCTACCTTGTCTTCACCTCACCGGGTCCCGATCTGTCCAGAAGAGGGTCCGATGTCTTGATCCAAGCCCAAGCGGGGGGCTGAAGAGTGACGTCCATCCTCGGGCTGAAGTCTGGATCCAAGCGGCGGCTGAAGAAATCCATCATCGGCTGAAGTCTGAAGTCCATCATCGGGATGAAGTCTTCTATCAAGCCGCATCTTCAATCTTCTTTCTTCTGGAGTGGAGCGGAGCCATCTTCTTTCCAACCGACGCGGAACATCCTCTTCAACCGACGCCTACTCGCTGAATGACGGTTCCTTTAAATGACGTCATCCAAGATGGCGTCCCTCGAATTCCGATTGGCTGATAGGATTCTATCAGCCAATTGGAATTAAGGTAGGAATATTCTGATTGGCTGATGGAATCAGCCAATCAGCATCAAGTTCAATCCAATCGGCTGATCCAATCAGCCAATCAGATTGAGCTCGCATTCTATTGGCTGTTCCGATCAGCCAATATGACGAACCGTCATTCGTCGTTCAGTCGTCGGCCAGGATGGATGTTCCGCGTCGGAGGTCTTCAGGATGCTGCCGCTCCGCTCCAGATGGATGTCGATAGAAGATGCCGCCTGGATGAAGACTTCAATCGGATGGAAGACCTCTTCTGCCCCGCTTGGATGAAGACTTCAATTGGATGGAAGACCTCTTCTGCCCCGCTTGGATGAAGACTTCTACCGGATCATGGACATCTTCAGCCCCCCGCTTGGGCTTGGATCAGGACATCGGAGGAGCTCTTCAGGACGGATCGGTGAACCTGGTATGGTGAAGATAAGGTAGGAAGATCTTCAGGGGCTTAGTTTTAGGTTTATTTAAGGGGGGTTTGGGTTAGATTAGGGGTATGTGGGTGGTGGGTTGTAATGTTGGGGGGGGTATTGTATGTTTTTTTTACAGGCAAAAGAGCTGAACTTCTTGGGGCATGCCCCGCAAAGGGCCCTGTTCAGGGCTGGTAAGGTAAAAGAGCTTTTAACTTTAGTAATTTAGAATAGGGTAGGGCATTTTTTATTTTGGGGGGCTTTGTTGTTTTATTAGGGGGCTTAGAGTAGGTGTAATTAGTTTAAAATTGTTGTAATATTTTTCTTATGTTTGTAGATATTTTTTTATTTTTTGTAACTTAGTTCTTTTTTATTTTTTGTACTTTAGTTAGTTTATTTCATTGTAGTTATTTGTAGATATTGTATTTAATTAATTTATTGATAGTGTAGTGTTAGGTTTAATTGTAGGTAATTGTAGGTATTTTATTTAATTAATTTATTGATAGTCTAGTGTTAGGTTTAATTGTAACTTAGGTTAGGATTTATTTTACAGGTAATGTTGTAATTATTTTAACTAGGTAACTATTAAATAGTTCTTAACTATTTAATAGCTATTGTACATGGTTAAAATAATTACAAAGTTGCCTGTAAAATAAATATTAATCCTAAAATAGCTACAATGTAATTATAATTTATATTGTAGCTATATTAGGATTTATTTTACAGGTAAGTATTTAGCTTTAAATAGGAATAATTTATTTAATAAGAGTTAATTAATTTCGTTAGATGTAAATTATATTTAACTTAGGGGGGTGTTAGTGTTAGGGTTAGACTTAGCTTTAGGGGTTAATACATTTATTATAGTAGCAGTGAGATCCGGTCGGCAGATTAGGGGTTAATAATTGAAGTTAGGTGTCGGTGATGTTAGGGAGGGCAGATTAGGGGTTAATACTATTTATTATAGGGTTAGTGAGGCGGATTAGGGGTTAATAACTTTATTATAGTAGCGCTCAGGTCCGCTCGGCAGATTAGGGGTTAATAAGTGTAGGCAGGTGGAGGCGACGTTGTGGGGGGCAGATTAGGGGTTAATAAATATAATATAGGGGTCGGCGATGTTAGGGCAGCAGATTAGGGGTACATAGGGATAATGTAAGTAGCGGCGGTTTACGGAGCGGCAGATTAGGGGTTAATAATAATATGCAGGGGTCAGCGATAGCGGGGGCGGCAGATTAGGGGTTAATAAGTGTAAGGTTAGGGGTGTTTAGACTCGGGGTACATGTTAGGGTGTTAGGTGCAGACGTAGGAAGTTTTTCCGCATAGCAAACAATGGGGCTGCGTTAGGAGCTGAACGCGGCTTTTTTGCAGGTGTTAGGTTTTTTTTCAGCTCAAAGAGCCCCATTGTTGTCTATGGGGGAATCGTGCACGAGCACGTTTTTGAGGCTGGCCGCTTGCGTAAGCAACTCTGGTATCGAGAGTTGAAGCTGCGTTAAAAATGCTCTACGCTCCTTTTTTGGAGCCTAACGCAGCCTTTATGTGGACTCTCAATACCAGAGTTATTTTTATGGTGCGGCCAGAAAAAAGCCGGCGTTAGCTACGCGGGTCCTTACCGACAAAACTCTAAATCTAGCCGTATTTTAGTTTAGAATTATTAGCAGTTTGCAGAGAGTCTCAGAGTTTTTAAAACAATTATATATTTTATAACAGCTTCACAGCTACTTACCTACAAGTTGTATAATTTATAACAGCTGCAAAGCTAATTACCTACAAGTTATATATTTGATAACAACCACAAAACTACTTGCCTATTAAGTCAAGTTTTATATATTATAACAGCAAAACAACTTACCCACAAGTTATATATTTTATAAGAGCCGCAAAGCAACTTACCTTAAAGTTCTATATTTTATAAGAGCAAAGGGCTGTTCTTTGTGTGTAAAGTAACAGTTAAGATGGCACTTAATAAAATTAGTGTGTCTGAGCTAAAGCAATTAAATTTTTCAACGTTGCCCATTGAAAGAAAAATTTAAATTTAAATGCTCAGGCCAACACCTATGCTTAACCTTACCCAGGTGACAAAATGTAAAACTAGAGATTACAAAAGAGAATTCAAACCCGAGGTATATGATAAATATCCATGGATTTGTGGCTGTGAATTATCTAACAGGCTCTTTTGTTTTTATTGTCTCCTGTTTGCAAAACAAAGTGGTGAATCAAGCTGGGTGAGTTCTGGTGTCGCGGATTTATCACATTTAAGTAAAAAAATAAATAAACATAACTGCTCCCAATCACATTTAAACTCCACATTAGAGTTTAATTTGCTAGGAAGGGTTAATATTCGACAACAACTTGACAGTGCATATCGTTTAAATATTAAAAAACATAATGAGCAATTAACGAAAAATCGTTATGTTCTTTCCAAAATAATTAATTGTATTTTATTTTGCGGCGCATTTGAGCTTGCACTTCGAGGACATGACGAAAGCGATAATTCCTTAAATCCAGGCATTTTCCTAGGTCTTATAAACTTCTCAGCAGAACTTGATGCATCTCTAAAAGAACATCTCGCTTCTGCCACTGTTTTTAAAGGAACATCAAAAGAAATTCAAAATGATTTATTAGATTGTATGCTTACTGTTTGCCAGAACCAAATAAAAAAGGAAATCACAAATGCAAGATTTGTAGCAGTGATAGCAGATGAAATTAGTGATGTTTCATCTGCCTTCCAATTGGTTATTGTTTTTCGATACATTATAGGTAACGGACAACCGGTTGAGAGATTCTGGGAATTCACTAATCCAGCTGGACATGATGCACAATCTATAGCTACGTGTATTCAAGCTACTTTGGAAAAAGTTATAGACAACCCCGAAAAATTGATATCCCAGAGTTACGACGGTGCAAGCGTGATGAGTGGTCAGCATGCAGGTGTTCAGGCTATAATTAAACGTACCTACAAGAATACACATTTTGTGCATTGCTACGCACATCAACTCAATTTGATTGTCAGCCAAGCAAGCAGTCAGAATCAACAAGTTTGAGTATTTTTTTCAAACCTAAGTGACATTACTAACTTTTTTAGTAACTCGCCACAACGGATAGCTATTTAGATGAAACTGTTAGAAGAAGGATACCTCATGGTTCAGCCACCAGGTGGAATTTCAAGAGTCGAACCGTCAATACAGTGTTTGAAAACAGGGAACAGTTAATTGAATGTATGGAAAAAATAGAGTCAACATAAAAAAAAAAAAAATAGCAATAAATCAAGCAGGGGCTATTCAGCATATGTTACAAGACTCGGTATTTGTGTTTTGGCTTTCAGTTTTTCACAATATTATGCCACATGTAGATGTGTTATACAACCAACTTCAGAAAACACTAACAGATGCGGCACTTATTCGAAAACATGTTAACACTTACCAGCAGACAATGGAAACGAAAGGAAAAGAATGGACACAGTGACCATGACAATATCAGAAACAGAGGAAACATCAAGGAAAAGGAAGAGAGAAAATATTCACATTACTCACACTGTGGCAGCTAAAGAGATATGCGATGTTATCACGAATCAAGTAAAAGATAGATTTTCTTTTATAACTCACTACTCGGCTGTTTCTCTCCTCCAAGCTGAAAAATTTTCAGATTACGAGAAAAAAATTCCAAATCAGCTTCTTGACCAAACATCAGCTGTTTATCACATATTACAGAAAGATCGCCTGAAAACTGAACTAGGAGTAATTTACAGAAGACCAGATTTCAGAAATATGAATGGTGCCATTAGTCTTCTACAGTTTGTAATAGAAAATAACTTGGACAGTACTTTCTCGGAGACCTACAAACTGTTGCAAATTATTTAGACTATTTCCGTGACAACTGCTGAGGCTGAGAGATGTTTCTCAACTTTAAAACGAGTTAAGACATTTCTAAGGAGCACCATGACTGAGGAAAGACTGACCGCTCTAGCCATGCTCACAATTGAAAAACAATTGATAAATGACATGTCAACATTCAACGAAAATGTTATTGATTTATTTGCCTCAAAAAAAGACAGGCGGATTGACTTAATTTACAAAAATTGTACTTGAGTTATCAACATTCTGTTTTAATGTTTACCTTTGAAGTAAATTATTAAGCACTAGTGTAATAGAAATAATCTTCTTTTGTAGAAAGTAAAATGTTGGTGTATTTATCTTAATGTTGCCACGGCCTTTGGCTGCATTGCCTAATATCGAACACTGGGGGCTGGGGCAAATATAATTGAAATGTGGTTTTATTTCTCTATAAAGTGGAAGGTTCTTTAAATCCAGGAATATATATATTTTCATAAATGTAAATTCAATATACTTATTATTTTGCAGCTTTAATTAATCATTTGGTTAATATATATGTTATTATATAATTTAACTGAGCATGTATATTTTAAGACTAGACATGGGTATACTGAAGAGTATGGATTCTTGTACTGTATATTAATAATAATAAAATATTATAAATATATATATACAGGGAGTGAAGAATTATTAGGCAAGTTGTATTTTTGAGGATTAATTTTATTATTGAACAACAACCATGTTCTCAATGAACCCAAAAAAACTCATTAATATCAAAGCTGAATATTTTTGGAAGTAGTTTTTAGTTTGTTTTTAGTTTTAGCTATTTTAGGGGGATATCTGTGTGTGCAGGTGACTATTACTGTGCATAATTATTAGGCAACTTAACAAAAAACAAATATATACCCATTTCAATTATTTATTTTTACCAGTGAAACCAATATAACATCTCAACATTTACAAATATACATTTCTGACATTCAAAAACAAAACAAAAACAAATCAGTGACCAATATAGCCACCTTTCTTTGCAAGGACACTCAAAAGCCTGCCATCCATGGATTCTGTCAGTGTTTTGATCTGTTCACCATCAACATTGCATGCAGCAGCAACCACAGCCTCCCAGACACTGTTCAGAGAGGTTTACTATTTTCCCTCCTTCTAAATCTCACATTTGATGATGGGCCACAGGTTCTCAATGGGGTTCAGATCAGGTGAACAAGGAGGCCATGTCATTAGATTTTCTTCTTTTATACCCTTTCTTGCCAGCCACGCTGTGGAGTACTTGGACGCGTGTGATGGAGCATTGTCCTGCATGAAAATCATTTTTTCTTGAAGGATGCAGACTTCTTCCTGTACCACTGCTTGAAGAAGGTGTCTTCCAGAAACTGGCAGTAGGACTGGGAGTTGAGCTTGACTCCATCCTCAACCCGAAAAGGCCCCACAAGCTCATCTTTGATGATACCAGCCCAAACCAGTACTCCACCTCCACCTTGCTGGCGTCTGAGTCGGACTGGAGCTCTCTGCCCTTTACCAATCCAGCCACGGGCCCATCCATCTGGCCCATCAAGACTCACTCTCATTTCATCAGTCCATAAAACCTTAGAAAAATCAGTCTTGAGATATTTCTTGGCCCAGTCTTGACGTTTCAGCTTGTGTGTCTTGTTCAGTGGTGGTCGTCTTTCAGCCTTTCTTACCTTGGCCATGTCTCTGAGTATTGCACACCTTGTGCTTTTGGGCACTCCAGTGATGTTGCAGCTCTAAAATATGGCCAAACTGGTGGCAAGTGGCATCTTGGCAGCTGCACGCTTGACTTTTCTCAGTTCATGGGAAGTTATTTTGCGCCTTGGTTTTTCCACACGCTTCTTGCGACCCTGTTGACTATTTTGAATGAAACGCTTGATTGTTCGATGATCACGCTTCAGAAGCTTTGCAATTTTAAGAGTGCTGCATCCCTCTGCAAGATATCTCACTATTTTTGACTTTTCTGAGCCTGTCAAGTCCTTCTTTTGACCCATTTTGCCAAAGGAAAGGAAGTTGCCTAATAATTATGCACACCTGATATAGGGTGTTGATGTCATTAGACCACACCCCTTCTCATTACAGAGATGCACATCACCTAATATGCTTAATTGGTAGTAGGCTTTCGAGCCTATACAGCTTGGAGTAAGACAACATGCATAAAGAGGATGATGTGGCCAAAATACTCATTTGCCTAATAATTCTGCACTCCCTATATATATATATATATATATATATATATATATATATAATACCGTCCCTTACACAGGATATACCCTCCTAAGGTCGTCTGCCTGGGTGCAGCAATGTAACAGATATCACCAATAAAGAAACTGCACTCTCAGGTCATGCTGATGACGGGGACTTGCTCCTTGAAAACGTTACATTAAAAAAGAGGCTTTTTTGTTCTCCACTTTACAAAAGACCTGAGAGTGCAGTTTCTTTATTGGTGATATATATATATATATATATATATATACACTTCCTACTGATAATGTCTTAAGAGATTAACTTAATAGTCATTTTGCAAACAGGATCTTGTTTTTATTGTCTCCTGTTCGAAAACAAAGTGGTGATTCAAGTTGGGTGAGTTATGGTGTCGCCGATTTATCACATTTAACTCCAAAAATAAAAATAATTGCTACCAATCACATTTATACTCCCCATTAGAGTTTAATTTGCTATGAAGGATTGATATTCGCCAACAACTTGTCAGTATTTGAGCATTTGAGCTTTCACTTCGAGGACATGATGAACACGATGATTCATTAAATATTGGGAGACTTAAAAGGATTGTAATTTAATACTTAGTATGATACTAATGATCAGCTATACTATTAACTATTTGAAATCAATAGATTAATCATTTCATATTTTGATATTACATTGCATTTAATTAGAATTCTGTAGTGATTAGTTTATTGTAACGATATTTATATTTCCTTATTATCCCACTTTAATATAAATATATTCCATATTTGAAGTAATTCCTTAATAAAGTATCGGGGTATATAAAACTATATGAAAATTAGGTACAAGTCATTTCATATGAAATTTTGTCTTCTATATGCTTGCATCGATTCTGAGCTAGAAAACCTTTCCAGACGTATATGTGGATTCAGACCTTCAAAAGTATTGTTAGTCCCATCATTTGTATATCATACAAGTGATAATTACTTACTTTCCTGAAGATTCTGAGCATATCGGAACTAAAGTACAGAATTGTTTCTCTGTCACCCCAGAGAGGTAACATGGTTATCTTGTTTATAGAGATCTAATCTCATTAAGCGATGAAGTAAAGAATCTTTTGAAGCTTAAACTTTAACAAATGTTCCCTTTGTATATTTTTTAGATATCCTGCCTGTGAGCTGTATTGGAGCATAGTATTTATATATAATTGATGTTACATTTCATAAAAAATATATTTCATATCTGAGTACATTACTTTAATACAGTTTGAGTGCATGAAATCATATACAGTTGTATGCAAAAGTTTAGGCACCCCTGACAATTTCCATGATTGTCAGTTATAAATAATTGGCTGTTTGGATCAGTAATTTCATTTTGATCTATCAAATAAACAGTAAAAATTCAGTAGTGAAATTAGGTTTATTGGATTAACAGAAAATGTGTAATATGCATCAAAACAAAATTAGACAGGTGCATACATTTGGGCACCCTTGTTATTTTGTTGATTTGAATACCTGTAACTACCTAGCACTGAATAATTGGAAGAAAAAATTGGTTTGGTGAGCCCATTAAGCCTTAAACTTCATAGACAGGTGTATCCAATCATGAGAAAAGGTTTTAAGGTGGGCAATTGCAAGCTGTTCTCTATGACTCTCCTCTAAAGAGTGGCAACATGGGGGCCTCAAAACAACTCTCAAATGACCTAAAAACAAAGATTGTTCAACATCATGGTTTAGAGGAAGGCTACAAAAAGCTATTGCATAGATTTAAAATGTCAGTGTCCACTGTGAGGAACATAGTGAGCATGGTGAGGATATGGAAGACCACAGGCACAGTTCTTGTTAAGCCAGAAGTGGCAGGCCAAGTAAAGGCAAAGGATGGTGAGAATGGTCAAAAACAGCCCACAGACCACCTCCAAAGACCTGTACTGGGAATCTTGTTGAGGGTCTCATGGATTCCACTCAATATCAGCAGATACTTGAGAATAATGTTGAGGAATCAGTCACAAACTTTAGTTGAAGTTACCCCAGGGGCTGGATATTTCAACAAGACAATGACACTGCTGGTTCAAATGGGTGGGGCCATTTGAGGGGCGTGACTTTCTCAAAGGGGTGTGGCTTTTAAAGGGGATGTGGCTTTTTAAAAGGGGCGTGTCTTTTCAAAGGGGCATGGCTTTCTCATAGGGGCGGGGTCTTGTGCACCACCATCCTAAAAATTCACCAGCCGCCACTGACTTAGGGGGGTGTTAGGGTTAGGGTTAGACTTAGCTTTAGGGGTTAATACATTTATTAGAGTAGCGGCGAGGTCCGGTCGGCAGATTAGGGGTTAATACTTGAAGTTAGGTGTCAGCGATGTTAGGGAGGGAAGATTAGGGGTTAATACTATTTATTATAGGGTTTTTGAGGCGGGAGTGCGGCGGTTTAGGGGTTTATACATTTATTATAGTGGCGGCAAGGTCTGGTCGGCAGATTAGGGGTTAATAAGTGTAGGTAGGTAGCGACGATGTTGGGGGGGCAGATTAGGGGGTAATAAATATAATATAGGGGTCGGCGGTGTTAGGGGCATCAGATTAGGGGTACATAGGGATAATGTAGGTTGCGGCGGTGTGCAGTCTGCAGATTAGGGGTTAAACATTTTTAATAGAGTGGCGGCGATGTGGGGGGACCTCGGTTTAGGGGTACATAGGTAGTTTATGGGTGTTAGTGTACTTTAGAGAACAGTAGTTAAGAGCTTTATGAACCGGCGTTAGCCCATAAAGCTCTTAACTCCTGACTTTTTTCTGCAGCTGGAGTCTTGTCGTTAGAGTTCTAACGCTCACTTCAGCCAAGACTCTAAATACCAGCATTAGAAAGATCCCATTGAAAAGATAGGATACGCAATTGACGTAAGGGGATCTGCGGTATGGAAAAGTTGCGGCTGGAAAGTGAGCGTTAGACCCTTACCTACAAGACTCTAAATACCAGCGGGCGGCCAAAACCAGCGTTAGGACCCCCTAACGCTGGTTTGGACGGCTAACGCAGAATTCTAAATCTGGGCGTAAGTGTCCAAAAAATCACGAGCACCACCCTTTTTTAAACCTAAGTTTCCTTCTATGCTGAGGCCAATTCAGTAAATGCAATACAGCTTGAAGCCTAAAGTGGCCTAATCAGGATTCCTTATTTACAATTCATATTGTAGCCCTTTCATTCCTATTACCAAATAGAGTAGTATATACTTCTGAAAGAGTTATTACCCTCTTCACTTAAAGTGAAAGTAAATTTTGATGCTAAAATGCCCATTTTTTAAAAATTCAATTAAAAACAGGGGTACTTTAATTCATCAAAATTTACATTTCACTCGTGTTGTGAAAAAATAGTTACCTTTTAATCTTGACAGCCGCTCCAGCTTCCTCCACTCGTCGCAAAGCCTCTTCTTGGGTCTAAAATGAGGAATACGGCTTCCTCCAATCACGGTGTTGAATCAGACATGGATTCCCCCGGGGGGAAGCCGTGATTGGAGGATGACCGATCCATCATTTCTGACGTCATAAATGGCTTGCTACGACCGGGGGAAGCTGGAGCGGCTGTCAAGTTTTAAAGGTAAGTATTTTTTCACAACACGAGTGAAATGTAAATTTTGATGAATTCAAGTGCCCCTGTTTTTAATCGAATTTTTAAAAATCAGGCACTTTAGCATCAAAATTTACATTCACTTTAAGTGCTATTTCCCTCCCACACCTCTTATTGCTTGTATCATACGCAACAATAAACTTGCCTTTATAAAAGAATAGGTTACCTTTGTGGAAATAGAAACAACACTATTGAGGCTGAGGGACCAATACAGCAACTATTAGTAGGTGCAGTTATTAGCATGGTTATATTAACATCTCTGGTATAACTAGGTGCTTGCCGTACTTCATTATATTCTTCTAAATACTTTCACTGACAATGCCCTATTAATTTGCACTCACAACCCCTGGTTCATGAATATAACTCTGCTTAAAAATAAGATATAAGTAAATAAGATACAAGTCCAAAAAAATGAAAGGCCTGCTCATAGCACACACAATTCAGTGAGGCATACATTGCAACTTTGCATTTATACACTAAACAAGTGAGTTCCTCTCTCAGTAAAGCAAGCCCTAGGCAGCTGCCTACGTTGCCAATGACAAGCCAGGCACTGGTTGCCACATAGAAACATAGATTTTGATGGCAGATAAGAACCATAGGTCCAACAAGTTTGCCCAATACTTCCTTAAAGTATAAATGTATCTTGTTCGTAGAATAGCCTTATGCTTATTCCAGGCATTCTTGGATTCCCCCACAGTGTTTGTCATTACCACCTCTTGAAGAAGTTTATTCCATTAATCAATCACCCTTTCTGTAAAGAAGTGCTTCCACAAATTACTCCTGAATCTACTACCTCTCAGCTTGAGATCATGACCTCTTCTTCTTGAAATTTTAATTTTATGAAAAATACTCACAGCCTCAGCTTTACGAAGCCCCTTAATATACTTGAAAATTACTATCATGTTGCCTCTTTCCCTTTTCTCCTCTAATTTATACATATTCCGGTCATTGAGCCTTTTCTGGTAAGTTTTATTTTTTAGACCATGTGTACCATTTTAGTAGCCCTCGTGTGCACTGATTCCAGTTTGTTCATATCCTTCTGGAGATATGGCCTCCAAAACTACACCTAATACTCTACATCACTGGTCTTCAAACCTGTCCTAAGGCCTCCCTAACAGGCCCCATTTTGTGGATATCTGAACTGTAGCACATGTGAAATAATCAGCTGATTAGTAAACATGGTTATTTTATTTGCTCTCACACTGAGTAATCCTGAAAACCTGGACCGTTGTGGAGGCCTGAGGACAGGTTTGAAATCCAGTGCTCTAGATGAGGCCAAACTAGTGATCTATAAAGTGGAATAAGAACCTTACTATTTCTCCTGCAAATACATCTACCAATACAACCAAGCATTCTACTGAACTTACTCACTGCAATGCTACATTGTTTACTCAATTTTAAATCATCTTAAATAGTAATTTCTAAATCCCGTTCCTCATTTGTAACAGTCAGTAAAGTGTAATTAAGTCTGTAATTAATCTTTGCATTTTTCTTACCTAAATGCATAATTTTGCAGTGTTAAACTTTAAATCCCAGTCATTTGTCCAATCCTCCAATTTTTATATCACTTCTCATTTGGTCCAACACCCCCAAAAACACCTACTCTATTACAATTTTTTGTATAATCTGTAAACAGACATACTTTCTCCTGTAGCCCTTAACTGATTATTACTGATAAATATGTTAAATAAAACAGGCCCCAGAACTGACCCCTGAGGAACATCACTAGTAACTGCCCCCTCTGCTGAATGCACTCCGTTTACTAAGACACTGCATTCTACCCAGTTCACAGTTTTTGAGTCTAGACCATGGAGATACAGTTTCTGAATTAGTTTGTTGTGTAGGACGGTGTCAAATGCTTTGCTGAAATCTAGATATTCTACATCTGAGAGGGGCTGCTGCATTGGTTATCTGTTAAAGTAAGATTTTCTGTTTAAGTAAGGGAAGTTAGATAATCAAGGATACTTTTAAATTGTTTGCTGTGTATAGGGTGAATTTTAAAAAATAACTGTTTTCCTTTAAGCTTGTTTAAAAAAATATATATATATTTTTTGTTTGTTGTTTCCTGTGTTGGTAATTAGGGGAGGGATGCTCTGAGAGGGTCTGTTGCATTGGTTATCTGTTAAAGTAAGATTTTCTGTTTAAGTAAGGGAAGTTAGCTAATCAAGGAAGAACCAAGCACAAATATAATTATTTTATATTTTTAAGTTAAACCTTTTATTAAGCTTGCCATATGTTTGCATCACTGGAGCAGCCACTTCAGGGATTATATGTCTGTGGCAAATGTGAGCATATTGTCTCTTTAGAAACTCGTATTGGAGTTCTGGAGGAACGAATTGCAACACTGTATGAAATTCAGACACTTGAAAGGGAAATGGATAGAACTGAGCTGGTCGTTAATGGTTCTAGCAGTGGGCATGGGGAGGATTTAGATGAGGAGACTCCATGATGTAGCTGGGTCACAGTTAGAGGGCAAAGTAAAGGTAAGCGTAAGAGACAGGCCAGTTCGGATGCTGCCTGGTACACCCCAATAGATTTAAGAGTACAACAGGAACAACACTACTTGCGCTAAAAATAAACCAGCACCACAGTTAAAAAAGGTTCCTACAACCTCATAAAAGGATTATAAATGAAAAAGAGAAACTGTGGGCACCTAAAAAGGCTGGTCTAGAGCACTAAATAAATAAATGAGGGAACAAAGCAGTTTATATCTACAGTATATAAAATATATTTAATAATATAATAACACACTCTAAAATATTTCTACTATATCTCTACTAAGAATCATCACTATATGTACATAAATTACCATATATGTTGAAACAGTTTACTAAAAATCAATAATTCATTCACAAATAAAAGCACAAATAAAGGCACCTATAACTGGTATAACCAAATATAACCTCTGCTGCAGACAGGGTTAAATGGCTATACTTTAATAGTAAGAGTTCAACTAGTGAAAAAATGAAAAAAGGTTGTATCCAACAGCCATATATCTTTATGATGTGTATATGTTTAATATTGGCTGATTGTTCGTTGGTTTTCCAATGTAGTTGGAGAATAAAATTATACAAATTCAGAAAACGTGCTATTTCAGCACAATATGATATAAAAGTTTAGGTACCTGATACAAATCCAGACTCTGGAGCTCCGAGTATCTATAATAATCTGTGAAAGAAAGTGGTTATATCACCATAAATAACAGCAGCAGACAGCTCTGGGATCCTTAAAATGTGCACAGAAGAAAGCCGCCAGGCTCCTCTTCCCTGTACACCTCTGGATCTGCATTCAGCTATTACTCCTCCGTATATCCTGGAGTATGGTGTCTCCTCTCAATCAAAAACAGAAAGAAGATCCAGCAACGCGTTTTAGCTCACTACGGAGCCTTTGTCAAGCCTGTCTTCTCATTACGATGTTGCTCCTTAAATACCTTGTGTGGAGCTATTCTTAAAGAGGCAGAAGCCTTTTCTTAATACAATATTCGTTTGTGTAATGTTATTGCTTTGTAGTCTCTTGTTTTTATATAGGTACAATATTTGTATTATTTCCTTACTAATCAGTTGTTATTTCAATTAGACAAACAAACTAAACAGCCTATATAAAACAATCTAAAACGTATTAAATCTATTGATAATCATAACACTAATATGAACTATATACCATCAAAGTAATAAATCTTTACAATTAATTTTTTTTAATAGTTGCCAACCCTAAAAATCTTAGATTAAAAAGCATTTTCTTTATTATTTATTGAAATAAAATTCTATACCTAAAAATGTAGAAACATATTTTTTCATATTTACATGTCCCATAGAATCATTAATTCATAGAAATCACAATTGCTTGTCTAATGTAAAAAATACTAATAATAATAGTACTATATATAAAAAATTATGTTCTATGCGAATATCAATAGCGATATTTATTATATTCAACTGAAAGGGCATTTCATATATTAATATAAATAATAATATTAAAAAATAATAATATAATATAAAACAATTATTAAATAAATAATTCTAAGAAATAGTGTATGAGGGGCAAATGTAACATAAAACTTGATTTTTTTATCTCAGAAAACATGACAGATCCATTTCTAAATTTAAACCACTAGGGGTCAAGGTGTCTAAGTTAAAGATCCATTTGAATTCTAGTTGCAAACGCATATTTTCAATATCTCCCCCTCTTCCCCTGTTTTAAATTTTGTTATCCCTATGTAATTAAAATGTTTAAGGTTGCCCCCATTGCATATCTTAAAGTGTTTGGGAACAGGGAGGTCCATATTCCTCTCTTTATCTGCATTTTCAATGGATAATATATGTTCTCGAATACGTTCTCTTAGGGGCCTGGTAGATTCACCTACATACTGTTTCCCACATTTGCACTGTATAAGATATATAATAGTCTTGTCGGTGCATCTAATAAGTTCATTGATTTTAAATTCCTGTCTTGTGGAAGTAGAGGAAAAAAATGATTTTTTTGGGAATATCTACACGATTTGCAGCAATTGCAAGGAAAGAAACCATTCAGATCATTCCCTAGCAGATCCTTATCTTGCCGCTTATTTATTCTGGACACTGTCGGTGCTAATATGTTTTTTAAATTACTCATTTTCTTATATACAAAGTATGGGCGGTCAGCTAATAGATCTCATATTCTATTATCCTGTTTTAGAATATGCCTATGTTTTTGAAAAATATTTTCAAGTATTTTGTGATTTGAATTATACTTGGTCACAAAGGAAACTTTAAATCATTAACAATTGAATCTCGCTTTAATTTCTTCTGGAGTAACATTTCCCTTTTAACACTAGAAGTATTTTATCTGATCTCTATTTTTTCATTATCATAGCCCCATTCTAAAAATTTATTTTTCAAAATTTCTGATTGTTCCATAAAATCTCCATCTTTACTGCAATTTGTTCTTACCCTCAGGATCTGTCCTTTAGGGATATTATCCTTCCACTTGATATGATGACAACTAGTTGAATGTATGAAGTTACAATCTACAGGTTTAAAAAGGTTTTTGTGTGTATTCTATTGTTTTCAATAAAAATATCTAAGTCTAAAAATGTGAGGTGTTCTTATCTCATTTGGTAAATCTAATTTTTAAATTATTCGAATTCATTATTTCAAAGATATCTAAAAATGACACATCAGAACCTATCCATATAATCAAAACATCATCTATGTATCTCCTATAAAGAACTAGATTCGCCCCCACCCCCGCATACGCACAGAAGCTATGCTCCCAAAAACCCATGAATAGATTTGCGTAGCTGGGGGCAAATCTAGTCCCCATAGCAGCCCCACAGAGCTGTTCCTAAAAAAAAATTCAAAGAGAAACTAGTTATGGGTTAAAATGAATTTAATACCCTCCATTAAAAATTCCCTTTGTACAGGTCTAATATCACTATCCTGTAAGAGGAACGTACGTACAGCTTTTAAACCATCCTCATAATCTATGCATGTGTAGAGTGAAGAAACATCACAGCTAATTAGCCACATATCTTCTCACCATAGAATGTCTTTTGTTAATTTCAAAACTTTGGTCGAGTCTTTAAGATAGGAATCAGGGGCGCGATCCGATATACGGCGCAGGTTTCAGCGCAAGCGTGGAAACCTGCGCCGCCCGTAGTTTCAGCTCGCAACTCGAGCTATCCCATATACGGCGCCATCAGAGGCTAAAGTGCCGTAAGTCTCACAAACCAGCGATGTCCAGAAATCTGCGTAAGTACAAATTTTTGGAGTCGCCAGTGACTTACGGAACTTTAGAAACTGCCACCGCATAAAAAACCTGACTAAGTTATTAAATCACCCGTACTGTCTAACACGCCTCCCAAACATAGCCCGACACGTATACCCCTCTATCCGCTATCCCCCCTCACTCTCCTAATAATAATAAATGTACTAACCCCTAAACCGCCGCTCCCGGACCCCGCCGCACCTAATAAAGTTATTAACCCCTAAACCGCCGCTCCCGGACCCCGCCGCCACCTACATTATCTATATTAACCCCTAATGTGAGCCCCCTACACCGCCGCTACCTATTTTATCTATATTACCCCCTAATGTGAGCTCCTACACCGCCGCCATCTATATTACCTACCCCCTAATGTGAGCCCCTTACACCGCCGCCATCTATATTACCTACCCCCTAATGTGAGCCCCTTACACTGCCGCCATCTATATTACCTACCCCCTAATGTGAGCCCCTTACACCACCACATCTATATTACCTACCCCCTAATGTGAGCTCCTACCCCGCCGCCAGCTATATTAAAATTATTAACACCTAATTTAATCCCCCTACACTGCTGCCAGCTATATTAAATTAATTAACCCCTAATTTAATCCCCCTACACCGCCGCCAGCTATATTAAATTAATTAACCCCTAATCTAATCCCCCTACACTGCCGCCAGCTATATTAAATACATTAACCCCTAATCTAATCCCCCTAAAGTAATCACCTCTATTACCAGCCCTTAAAAGGGCCTTTTGCGTGACATTGCCGCAAAGTAACAGCTCTATTGCCAGCCCTTAAAAGGGCTTTTTGCGGGGCATGCCCCAAGGAAATCAGCTCTTTTACCAGCCCTTAAAAGGGCTTTTTGCTGGGCATTGTCACAAAGAAATCAGCTCTTTTGCATCTAATCTAAATCCCCCTACACCACCGCCACCTATAATAAATGTATTACCCCCTAATCTAATCCCCCTACACCGCCGCCACCTATATTAAATAGATTACCCCCTAATCTAATCCCCCTACACCGCCGCCACCTATATTAAATAGATTAACCCCTAATCTAATCCCCCTACACCGCCGCCAGCTATATTAACTATATTAACCCTAATTATATTAGGGTTAATCTAGTTAATATAGTTATTATATTATATATATTAACTATATTAACCCTAATTATATTAGGGTTAATATAGTTAATATCGTTATTATATTATAACAGAATTTATGTTTACCTGATAAATTTATTTCTCCAACGGTGTGTCCGGTCCACGGCTTCATCCTTACTTGTGGGATATTCTCTTCCCCTACAGGAAATGGCAAAGAGAGCACCCAGCAAGAGCTGTCCATATAGCTCCCCCTCTGGCTCCGCCCCCCAGTCATTCGACCGACGGTTAGGAGAAAAAGGAGAAACCATAGGGTGCCGTGGTGACTGTAGTGTATAAAGAAAGAAATTTTTCAAACCTGATTAAAAACCAGGGTGGGCCGTGGACCGGACACACCGTTGGAGAAAGAAATTTATCAGGTAAACATAAATTCTGTTTTCTCCAACATTGGTGTGTCCGGTCCACGGCTTCATCCTTACTTGTGGGAACCAATACCAAAGCTTTAGGACACGGATGAAGGGAGGAAGCAAACCAGGTTACCTAAACGGAAGGCACCACGGCTTGCAAAACCTTTCTCCCAAAAATAGCCTCCGAAGAAGCATAAGTATCGAATTTGTAAAATTTGGCAAAAGTATGCAGAGAAGACCAAGTCGCTGCCTTACAGATCAACAGAAGCCTCATTCTTTAAAGCCCATATGGAAGCCACAGCTCTAGTAGAATGAGCTGTAATTCATTCAGGAGGCTGCCGTCCGGCAGTCTCATAAGCCAATCGAATGATGCTTTTCAGCCAAAAGGAAAGGGAGGTAGCAGTAGCTTTCTGCCCTCTCCTCTTACCAGAATACACAACAAACAAAGATGATGTCTGTCAGATCCATATCTGGAATGCCCCATAGTTGAGTTAACTGGGCAAAAACCTCCGGGTGGAGTTCCCACTCCCCCGGATGAAAAGTCTGCCGACTCAAATAATCCACCTCCCAGTTGTCCACTCCTGGGATGTGAATTGCAGATAGGTGGCAGGAGTGATCCTCCACCCATTTGATGATCTTGGATACCTCTCTCATCGCCAAGGAACTCTTTGTTCCCCCCTGATGATTGATGTACGCTACAGTTGTCATGTTGTCTGACTGGAACCTTATGAATTTGGCCTTTGCAAGGTGAGGCCACGCCAGGAGCGCATTGAATATCGCTCTCAGTTCTAGAATGTTTATCGGGAGAAGAGACTCTTCTCGAGACCATAGACCTTGAGCTTTCAGAGAGTCCCAGACCGCACCCCAGCCTAAGAGACTGGCGTCGGTCGTGACAATGACCCATTCTGGTCTGCGGAAACTCATTCCCTGAGACAGGTGATCGTGAGACAACCACCAGCGGAGAGAATCCCTGGTTACCTGGTCTACTTGAATCTGGGGAGACAAGTCTGCATAGTCCCCATTCCACTGATTGAGCATGCACAGTTGTAATGGTCTTAGGTGAATTCGAGCAAAAGGAACTATGTCCATTGCTGCAACCATCAATCCTACTACTTCCATGCACTGAGCTATGGAAGGCTGAAAAATAGAGTGAAGAACTTGACAAGCGTTTAGAAGCTTTGACTTTCTGACCTCTGTCAGGAAGATCTTCATTTCTAAGGAATCTATTATTGTTCCCAAAAAGGGAACTGTTGTTGACGGAGACAGGGAACTCTTTTCTACGTTCACCTTCCACCCGTGAGATCTGAGAAAGGCTAGAACAATGTCTGTATGAGCCTTTGCTTTGGAAAGAGACGACGCTTGGATTAGAATGTCGTCTAGGTAAGGTGCTACAGCAATGCCCCTCGGTCGTAGAACCGCTAGAAGGGACCCTAGCACCTTTGTGAAGATTCTGGGAGCAGTGGCTAAACCAAACGGAAGAGCCACGAACTGGTAATGTTTGTCCATGAAGGCGAACCTCAGGAACTGATGATGATCTTTGTGGTAGTCATATATTGACCCTCCTGGATTGTTGGTAAAATTGTCCGAATGGTTTCCATTTTGAATGATGGAACTCTGAGGAATTTGTTTAGAATTTTTAGATCCAGAATTGGTCTGAAAGTTCCCTCTTTTTTGGGAACTACAAACAGGTTTGAGTAAAAACCCAGACCTTGTTCTGCTGTTGGAACTGGGTTTATCACTCCCATTTTTAATAGGTCTCCTACGCAATGTAAGAATGCCTGTCTCTTTATCTGGTCTGAATATAAGCGAGACATGTGGAACCTTCCCCTTGGAGGAAGTTCCTTGAACTCTAGAAGATACCCCTGAGAGACTATTTCTAGTGCTCAGGGGTCCTGAACGTCTCTTGCCCAAGCCTGAGCGAAGAGAGGAAGTCTGCCCCCTACTAGATCCGGTCCCGGATCGGGGGCTACCCCTTCATGCTGTCTTGGTAGCAGCAGCAGGCTTCTTGGCCTGTTTACCCTTGTTCCAGCCTTGCAATGGTTTCCATGCTGGCTTAGGCTGGGAAGAGTTGCCTTCTTGTCTGGAGGCCGCAGAGTTAGGATTCGGTCCGTTCCTGAAATTGCGAAAGGAACGAAAATTAGATTTGTTCTTAGCCTTGAAAGGCCTATCCTGTGGGAGGGCATGTTCCTTTCCACCAGTAATGTCTGAAATAATTTCTTTCAATTCCGGCCCGAAAAGGGTCTTACCCTTGAAAGGAATATTAAGCAATTTATTCTTGGACGACACATCCGCCGACCAGGATTTTAGCCAAAGCGCTCTGCGCGCCACTATTGCAAACCCTGAATTTTTCGCCGCTAACTTAGCCAATTGAAAAGCGGCATCCAAAATAAAGGAATTAGCCAACTTTAGTGCGTGAATTCTGTCCATGACCTCATCATATGGAGTCTCTTTTTGGAGCGAATTTTCAAGTTCCTCGAACCAAAAATACGCTGCCGAGGTGACAGGAATAATGCACGAAATTGGTTGAAGCAGGAAGCCTTGCTGAACAAATATCTTTTTTAGCAATCCTTCCAATTTTTTATCCATAGGATCTTTAAAAGAGCAACTATCCTCAATAGGAATAGTTGTGCGTTTAGCTAACGTTGACACTGCCCCCTCAACCTTAGGAACCGTTTGCCATGCGTCCCTTCTGGGGTCAACAATGGGGAACATTTTCTTGAATATAGGAGGTGGAAAAAAAGGTATACCTGGCTTTTCCCACTCCTTAGTCACTATATCCGCCACCCGCTTGGGTATCGGAAAGGCATCAGCGTGCACTGGGACCTCTAAGAATTTGTCCATCTTGCACAATTTCTCTGGAATTACCAAAGAATCACAGTCATCAAGAGTAGTTAGGACCTCCTTAAGCAGGGCACGGAGATGTTCTAACTTAAATTTAAATTTTACGACATCAGTGTCTGCCTGCTGGGAAACTTTTCCTGAATCAGAAATTTCCCCCTCAGACAGGCCCTCCCTCACTGCCAATTCAGATTGATGTGAGGGTATAACTGATAAATTGTCCTCAGCGCCAACCTGCTCATCTTCTGTATTTAAAACTGAGCTGTCGCGCTTTCTAGGGTAGGATGGCAGTTTGGATAACAGATTTGCTATAGAATTATCCATTACTGCTGTTAACTGTTGCATAGTAACAAGCATTGGCGCGCTAGATGTACTAGGTATCGCCTGCGCGGGCAAAACTGGTGTTGACACAGAAGGAGAGGATGAGGAACTATCCCCACTACCTTCATTAGAAGAATCATCTTGGGCAATCTTATTCAATGTGGCAGTACTGTCCATACTTTGTTTGGACGCTATGACACAATTTGCACAAACATTAATTGGGGGAACCACCTTGGCTTTCATACACACAGAACATAAGCCATCTGAAGGTATAGACATGTTAAACAGAATTTGGCAGGCTAATAATGCAATAAAAGCGTTTTTAAAGAAAAGCGTTACTGTCCCTTTAAATAATAAACAGGCACACTTTATTTCTGATATATTGAAAAACAATGAAGGCAATGTCCGATTTTTACAAAATTTTTACCCCAGAGTCCTAATGCCCTGAAAGTATTGCACACCAAGTTTCAAGACTTTAACCCTTAAAATGAGCAAACCGGAGCTATTTGTTCAATTAGACAATTTTAGTACACTACAATCACAGCCACAGCCTTGCTGCGGCTTTTTACCTTCCCTGAGAGTTATTCAGCAATGAAATAAACCTTCCAGAGTCCATTTTAGTATGCCACAGGACCCCTCACATGAAGCTGCATGCACTGCCATGGAAGTAAACTGCGCAATTGAGGCGCGAAAACGGGGCCTCCTTCCTCTGCATACCAGAGTGAAGGGGCCTTCCTGACTGAAATAGCCGTCTAACTCAATGCCAGGCGATAAAAAACGTTCCCAAAGTGCTTTTAAGTGCACAAAACACTCTAAATGCCATTAAAATATGAAATAAAACAATCGATTTAGCCCACAATAGTGTCAACCAGTGTATAGCCCATTTGTATGCCTTAATCTGTTATGAGTCTAAGAAAATGGCTTACTTACCCCTTAAGGGAAAACTGACAGTCTTCTACCATTAACATGTCTTGTTAGAAATATGACTGATCATACCTTGAGCAGAAAAGTCTGCAAACTGTTCCCCCCAACTGAAGTTCTCTGGGCTCAACAGTCCTGCGTGGGAACAGCAATTGATTTTAGTTACTGCTGCTAAAATCATACTCCTCTTTAAACAGAAACTCTTCATCCTTTTCTGTTTTAGAGTAAATAGTACAAACCGGCACTATTTTAAAATAACAAACTCTTGATAGAATAATAAAAAACTACAACTAACACCACATACTCTTTACCATCCCCGTGGAGATGCTACTTGTTCAGAGCGGCAAAGAGAATGACTGGGGGGCGGAGCCAGAGGGGGAGCTATATGGACAGCTCTTGCTGGGTGCTCTCTTTGCCATTTCCTGTAGGGGAAGAGAATATCCCACAAGTAAGGATGAAGCCGTGGACCGGACACACCAATGTTGGAGAAATATATATTGAGTATAATAACCCTATCTAACTCTAACAGCCCTAACTAAATTCTTATTAAAATAAATCTAATTAATATTAATATTATTAATTAAAATATTCCTATTTAAATCTAAATACTTACCTATAAAATAAACCCTAAGATAACTACAATGTAATTAATAATTACATTGTAGCTATTTTAGGGTTTATATTTATTTTACAGTTAACTTGGTATTTATTTTAACTAGGTACAATAGCTATTAAATAGTTAATAACTATTTAATAGCTACCTAGTTAAAATAATTACCAATTTACCTGTAAAATAAATCTTAACCTAAGTTACAAATACACCTACACTATCAATAAATTAAATAAACTACAAATATCTAAACTAAACTACAATTAAATACACTAAACTACATTACAAAAAACAAACAAACACTAAATTACAAAAAATAAAAAAAGATTACAAGAATTTTAAGCTAATTACACCTATTCTAAGCCCCCTAATAAAATAACAAAGCCCCCCAAAATAAAAAATGTCCCTACCCTAATCTAAATTACAAAAGTTAACAGCTCTATTACCAGCCCTTAAAAGGGCCTTTTGTGGGGCATGCCCCAAAGAAATCAGCTCTTTTGCCTGTAAAAAAAACAACCCCCCCATTACAACCCACCACCCACATACCCCTATTCTAAGCCACCCAATCCCCCCTTAAAAAAAAACTAAGTCTAACCTCCAAGTGCTCCTTACCTGTCCTGAAGACCGGCGGAGAAGGTCCTGTTCCAGGCGGAGATGTCTTCTTCCAGGCGGCGACCTCTTCTTCTTCCAGGATCCAGCCGGCGCGGAACAGAGAAGTTGAAGACCGATGACCGCGGAGCTGAAGACCGTCCATCTGGAACTGAAGACCGGTGATGCTGGAACTGAAGATCGGCGTGACGCTGGAACTGAAGACCTCTGGAACTGAAGACCGGAGCCGGAACGTGGAGGATCCTCTTCATACGATCGCTGCCGTACACTGAATAGGAATTCAAGGTACGCGATTAAAAATGGCGTCCCTTGAATTCCTATTGGCTGATTTGAGCCTTCAAATTCAAATCAGCCAATCGGATGCAAGCTACTTTAATTCTATTGGCTGATTTGAATAGCCAATAGAATAAGAGCAACTGTAATTCTATTGGCTATTCTAATCAGCCAATAGAATTACAGTAGCTCTTATTCTATTGGCTATTCAAATCAGCCAATAGAATTAAAGTAGCTCGCATCCGATTGGCTGATTTGAATTTGAAGGCTCAAATCAGCCAATAGGAATTCAAGGGACACCATTGTTAATCGCGTACCTTGAATTCCTATTCAGTGTACGGCGGCGATCGTATGAAGAGGATCATCCACGTTCCGGCTCCGGTCTTCAGTTCCAGAGGTCTTCGGTTCCAGCGTCGCCGATCTTCAGTTCCAGCATCGCCGGTCTTCAGTTCCAGATGGATGGTCTTCAGCTCCACGGTCATCGGTCTTCAACTCCTCCGCTCCGCGCCGGCTGGATCCTGGAAGAAGAAGAGGTCGCCGCCTGGAAGAAGACATCTCCGTCTGGAACAGGACCTTCTCCGCCGGTCTTCAGGACAGGTAAGGAGCACTTGGGGGTTAGACTTAGGTTTTTTTTAAGGGGGGATTGGATGGGTTAGAATAGGGGTATGTGGGTGGTGGGTTGTAATGGGTGGGTTGTTTTTTTTTACAGGCAAAAGAGCTGATTTCTTTGGGGCATGCCCCACAAAAGGCCCTTTTAAGGGCTGGTAATAGAGCTGTTAACTTTTGTAATTTAGATTAGGGTAGGGAACTTTTTTTATTTTGGAGGGCTTTGTTATTTTATTAGGGGGCTTAGAATAGGTGTAATTAGCTTAAAATTCTTGTAATCTTTTTTTATTTTTTGTAATTTAGTGTTTGTTTGTTTTTTGTAATTTAGTTTAGTGTATTTAATTGTAGTTTAGTTTAGATATTTGTAGTTTATTTAATTTATTGATAGTGTAGGTGTATTTGTAACTTAGGTTAGGATTTATTTTGCAGGTAAATTGGTAATTATTTTAACTAGGTAGCTATTAAATAGTTATTAACTATTTAATAGCTATTGTACCTAGTTAAAATAAATACCAAGTTACCTATAAAATAAATATAAACCCTAAAATAGCTACAATGTAATTATTAATTACATTGTAGCTAGCTTAGGGTTTATTCTATAGGTAAGTATTTAGATTTAAATAGGAATATTTTAATTAATAATATTAATATTAATTAGATTTATTTTAATAAGAATTTAGTTAGGGATGTTAGAGTTAGATAGGGTTATTATACTTAATATATATATAATATAATAACGATATTAACTATATTAACCCTAATATAATTAGGGTTAATATAGTTAATATATATAATATAATAACTATATTAACTAGATTAACCCTAATATAATGTAGGGGGATTAGATTAGGGGTTAATCTATTTATTTTTTTGTGACAATGCCCCGCAAAAAGCCCTTTTAAGGGCTGGCAATAGAGCTGTTACTTTGGGGCAATGTCATGCAAAAGGCCCTTTTAAGGGCTGGTACTAGAGGTGATTACTTTAGGGGGATTAGATTAGGGTTTAATGTATTTAATATAGCTGGCGGCAGTGTAGGGGGATTAGATTAGGGGTTAATTAATTTAATATAGCTGGCGGCGGTGTAGGGGGATTAGATTAGGGATTAATACATTTAATATAGCTGGCGGCGGGGTAGGAGCTCACATTAGGGGGTAGTTTAATGTAGCTGGTGGCGGTGTAAGGGGCTCACATTAGGGGGTAGTTTAATGTAGCTGGCGGCAGTGTAAGGGGCTCACATTAGGGGGTAGATAATGTAGATGGCGGCGGTGTAAGGGGCTCACATTAGGGCGTAGATAATGTAGATGGCGGCGGTGTAAGGAGCTCGCATTAGGGGGTATGTAATATAGCTGGCGACGGTGTAGGGGGATCACATTAGGGGGTTATACTTTTAATGTAGGTGACGGCGGGGTCCGGGAGCGGCGGTTTAGGGGTTAAATACTTTATTAGGGATTGCGGCAGGGGATCGCGGTTGACAGGTAGATAGACATTGCACATGCGTTAGGTGTTAGGTTTTATTTAGCAGATCGCGGTTGACAGGTAGATAGACTTTGCGCATGCTTTAGGTGTTAGGTTTTATTTGGCAGCTAGTTTAGGGAGTTACGGGGCTCCAATAGACAGTGCAAGGCTTACTACGGCTGCATTTTGTGGCGAGGTGAAAATGGAGTAAGATTTCTCCATTTTCGCCACGTAAGTCCTTACGCTGTATATTGGATACCAAACTGCACGGGTTTGGTATACCTGCCTATGGCCCAAAAAACTACGGGCGAAGGCAGAAATATACGAGCGTAACTTCTAGGTTACGCCGTATATAGGATACCAAGCCCACGCAAATTTTGGCGTTGCCGGCTTCTGCGGGCGACGCTGTAAATCGGATTGAGGCCCAAGTTCCAATGCATATTTTTGTAGTTACGTGTCTATGTATTATGACATATTAGATGTTATAGATCCAATACCAGACACTATTGGTCGCCCTGGGGGGAGTACAAATAGACTTATGCATTTTGGGAAGTATATAAAAGGCTGGGATAATGGGAAATTTAATTAGAAGTAAGGCGTACTCTTTCGCGTTAAGTACTCCCACTTGTTTGTATTTATCTAATAGACTTTTCAATTCCCATTGATAAATCGTGGTTGGGTTAATTCTCCTCTTTTTGTATGTATTTGTATCCTCGAGGAGATCATTACAAATTCTTAAATAGTGTTCTTTGTCTAAAATAACTATACCACCAACTTTATCTGCACTTTTATAATATAATAAATATATAATATATTTATTGTTTTCTAAATCTGAAATTAATTCTTTTTGTTTCTTGGAAAGGTTAAATTGGACTTTATTCAATCTTTTTTCGGGTATGTTATTTATATCTTTTAGTATCATTTTCTCAAATGTCTCTAAGAACGGGCCCTTCTTATGTTTTGGATAAAATAATGATTTTTGGTTTAGATTTGAGTGTATGAAACCATTTTCATCTTTATTCTTGTGGTTAATGACAGGTCCTAGTATCTCTCTTTCTATTGCATTTTTCTAAAAATATCTTTTAAGTGTTAGGGATCTCATAAATTTAGAAGCATCTATATAAGCTTCAAATTTATTAGGTTTTTTGGTGATAACCCTTTAGAGAGTATTTTTTGTTTCCTCATCATTTAGGGTATATTTACTGAGGTTATAGATGTCATTATTTTTATTTGTAGAACTTATCGCATTCGTTTGTCTTTTGGTTTTATTAGAAGACAGGCTTGACCAAGGCTCTGTAGTGCGCTGAAACGCATTGCCAGATCTTCTTTCTGTTTTTGATTGAGAAGAGACACTCTACTCCAGGATATACGGAGGAGTAATAGCTGAATGCGGATCCAGAGGTGTACAGGGAAGAGGAGCTTGGCGGCTTTCTTCTGTGCACATTTTAAGGATCCCAGAGCTGTCTGCTGCTATTATTCATGGTGGTATAACCACTTTCTTTCATGGATCATTATAGATACTCGGAGCATCAGAGTCTGGATTTGTATCAGGTACCTAAACTTTTATATCATATCGTGCTGAAATAGCACGTTTTCTGAATTTGTATAATTTTCTTCTCCAACTACATTGGAAAACCAACGAACAATCAGCCAATATTAAATATATACACATCATAAAGATATATGGCTGTTGGATACAACCTTTTTAATTTTTTCACTAGTTGAACTCTTACTATTAAAGTATAGCCATTTAACCCTGTCTGCAGCAGAGGTTATATTTGGTTATACCAGTTATAGGTGCCTTTATTTGTGCTTTTATTTGTGAATGAATTATTGATTTTTAGTAAACTGTTTCAACATATAGTAATTTATGTACATATAGTGATGATTCTTAGTAGAGATATAGTAGAGATATTTTAGAGTGTGTTATTATATTATTACATTTATTTTATATAGATACAGTAAAATCTGCTTTGTTCCCTCATTTATTTATTTAGTGCTCTAGACCAGCCTTTTTAGGTGCCCACAGTTTCTCTTTTTCATTTACACCCCAATAGATTTGCCAGATTAAGTAAAGATGTTGGGGATATCAGTTCAGGGGTTGCAGTGTCAGAGAGGACTGTTTTGCCTAATATAGTGAACATTTCTTTAGTCGTGGAAGAGGAGCATACTATGGGGGGGCAGTCTTCCAGACATGGTAGCGGGGCATGCTATAGTTAATTTTAGAAATTTAGGGAGAGAAATACTACTGTATTTATTGTACTTATAAATTCCCCAACACAATTAAACCCTATGCTTAGGGAGGAAAATAGTATTTCCTTTAATCAAAATAATGGAGGTGGGGGGTGCTCAATATCCTGTATAAACATAGAAAAATGTTGAAAGAAGAAATGGATATACCAGAGCACTCAAAATGAGCTATTAAGAATTAATTCACAGTGTGACTTGATGTGCAGGACTGGGGTATTATAAATAAAACATAACTTTTAATAATGTTCAAGTAAAAAATAATAAATAATAGTGATAAACATTCACTCCGTGTGGTGTATATAAAATCAATTAAAAAGGATGAATGCTGAAGTGCCAAGTATTGGCCATACAAAATATGTCAAGTGGGTGATTCACAATCAAAAAGCACTATAGAGTGCTTAACAATAGCAACAAAACTAATCAAATGAGAAAAGGAAGGTAAACTTCCACAAATTATGCTGCTGAGTGCAATGCTCAGCCGATGTTAGCTTCTATTAAAGTCACACACTCTGTATTGAAATACAAAATTAGGTTGAACTAATAAATCTATCAATGTATAGGCCTGTGAAATGAGTCAGAATAAATCCCAAATCACAGAGGAGAGGTGTAAGTGCAGTGACTAAAACGTTAACATGTATATGTTGCTGTTGAACAATTATACCCACAAGCGAGGTGCGTGTGGTGGGTGAGTCTGGCAAGGATGTACCACAATATGCTCACGGATTGCACAAGAAACTAATCTAAAAAGAGGATTGACCTCACACAAATTATCTAGCTAGTGCAATACTGGAGCGGTACTACGCCTTGTCAGAATCCCATGCTATATATAGTATAGTGGCAAGAGGTGCTATTGACCTAAGTAAAGTCAAATAAAGAAGCCCAGGAAAAGGCTAGTTGGCTTCGAAGGAATACTTCATAGTAAGCGTTTGGCAGTATGGTCAAATATTCACAAATTAATACACACACACTATCAGACTATCAGCATTCATCAAGAGCGCCTGATGCGCATTTCGCCACGTCCGTGGCTTTCTCAAAGGCTAACCCGTCCTGCCTCAACTCGAGCGGTTAAGTATCGCTCAGAGCCAATCACGGGTGAGTAATCGTACACACCCTCTAACGGCTGGCCAATCACTAGTCATCTACCCCATTGGGTAGAAGTTTGTCACATGACTTGTCATACTGATGCAGATGGGCGTGATTCATCACGCAACATTCGTCACATTATACATCAGCATTAGCGGATATTATTTAGTAAAAGAGATATAGATAAAACAGATACTATTCCTATTAATTTGTATATATTTGTCACCATGTTGCCATAGCGATCAAATATTGTATCTATGCTCCAAGTCTCGTCACCATTATTTTGTTGGTATTTGGCGAATAAAGAAAGTACCTGAACATAAATCAGAGTACTATCACTGGTATTAGGTTACATCTATTGCTCTCAACACTAACGGTAACGCAGCTCAAATAATGACATAAGATAGTACATCTCCTATTAGTATTGATACCAATTATAAAGTTGTCACATATGGGTAAGTTATCTGGAAAGCATTATATATGTGTTTAGGCTTCTATCACTGGTGTTATGCCCTTAGATATTCTTTAGTGAAGTCTGCTGATAAAGTCATATACAGATAAGGAATTATTATTTTAGTATACGATCAATATTTATGGTTTAGCAGTTATAAATAAACCAAAATAACTCCTATTCAGTCGCAGCACTTCGCATGTCCATTGGTTTGTAACAATCAAAATAAAGAATATATTGTTAACAATTAATCAAAAATACTCCCCTATTCAAAGGCGTACTGAATTGACTAAGGGTGAATAATGTATACTAATAAGGGCTGTCGTATATGAATCCTATATAGTAGTTATGACTGATGATGTATATAGGGTCAGAAATTCAGCCAACACCACTGACTTAAAGGTGTTGCAAAGTATTAGACCTTATTGTATAGCCTGAATGAGTATGTTAACACACATGTTTGCTACCATATCCAAATCATATAATTTGTTCTTATTTTACTCGATTTGTATATTCAAATATGTTATGTTATGTTCGCGGATTCTTTGAGAAAATGAATTATGGGGGTACAAACATCGTAAATAGTATTTTGCTAGCTTTAGTTCTAAAGCATAGTACTATTATGGATATATTATCATATTATACAATTTACAGGAAAGAGTTGTAACCATATTGTTCGTTGATACCCAGTGGCGCTAAAGTGTCCAACCAGAATATCCAGCGGCACTCTGCCTGTAGCAGCATAGTTTCTACATTTCCTGCTCTGATCCCAGGTTTAATTACTTGTAGCACTGATATCTTCAGTTCAGGTTTTGTACTATGGTTTTTTAAGTAATGTTTCGCCACCGGGGTTAGGTTCTTGCCTTTCTCTTGGTCTTTTAGGCAGTTCGTTATGCTACTGATATGCTCGCCCAATCGTATACGTAGCTCCCTAGTAGTTATTCCAATATATCTTTTGCCACATTTGCATAACAAGCAGTACACAACATTTTTTGTTTTGCAATTTGCAAATCCCAGCATTCGTTTTATGCTTCCTGTTCGTGTCTTGTATTCTCTTTCATTAGAGATATATTGACAAAAACTGCATGTGCCACATGCGTACGTTCCGCATATGTATTTATTCGTTCTTCTTTTGGTAAAGTGGCTCTTAACCAACAAATTACCTATAGTCAGAGCTCTTCTCCAGCTTGTCTTTATTCTCTCACCAACATATGGTGATAGATCCTTATCAGATTTAAGGATTCCACTATGTTTGTTCAAAATATTTGTGATTTTATCATGATTATTGTTATAAGTGGTCACAAATCTGACTTCTTTTTCAGCAGTTTGTACTTTCTTTTTAGGAATCAAAAGTGATTCCCTTGGTGTTCTTTTCGCTCTCTGATAAGCTTTACGTATTATTTTGCGACTATATCCTCTGTTTTTAAGTCGTAGTTTCAGTTCTCTTGCTCTCTCATTAAACACTTTAAAGTCCGTACAATTTCTCCTTATTCTGAGGAATTCTCCCGTGGGGATAGCATTTTTAGTTCCTCTGGTATGGCAACTATCGTATTGGAGAATTGAGTTAGTTGCTGTTTCCTTCCTGAAAAGATCTGTTTTTATGTAATTATTATCATCTCTGTATATATTGATGTCCAGAAATTCTACTTTGTTTCTGTTTATGCAGTATGTCAGTTTCAAGTTAATGTCATTCTGATTAAGGTTGGTAATAAATTCTTTAAACATCTCTTCACTTCCCGTCCATATTATGAAGAGATCATCTATGTATCGACACCACATATTTATATGGTCAGTATATTTAGACATACTGTCAGTGAAGACATATTCACTCTCCCACCACCCTAAGTAGATGTTGGCATAGGTGGGGGTGCAAGATGACCCCATGGCGGTGCCCTGGATTTGTAAGTAGAAGTTATCATTAAACACAAAGTAGTTATGTGTGAGTACAAATTGCAATAGTTTTATCACAAACTTATTTCTCTCAGATCTATCATTTGATTGCATGCTTAGGAAGAATTCAACAGCTCTCAAACCGAATTCATGTTTAATTGAGGTATAGAGCGATTCAACATCACAGGTGACCAAGAAAGAATCTTGATCTAGTATTAAGTCATTTATTTTACTTAATACATCCATAGTATCCCTGGTGTAAGATGGTAATGCCCATACTATCTCTCTCAAATATAGATCCAAGAATTTGCTCCCTTGTTCACATAGACTATTTATGCTGGAAACAATGGGTCTACCTGGCGGTGACTCTTTATTTTTATGAATTTTGGGTAGAAAGTAGATAGTAGCAATCCTGGGATTTTTGACTTGTAGGAAAGAATATTCCTTAGAACTGATCAGATTATCTGCCTTTGCCTCATTAATCAATTTAAGGTAATCAGTCAGGAATTGAGATGTTGGATTAGAGAATAAGTGCTTATAGCAGGGGTGTCCAAACTTTTTTGGAAGAGTGCCAGATTTCATGAAGTGAACATGTGCGAGGGCCGCCCACTATTTGGCTGACATTCTTTGAACCATTTTAAAATAAATGCAAATGAACTATTTTATGTATGTTTATGTTTACAATGGAATTAAATGCTTGTCAGATGTTGATATCGTAATACTGTCTTAAAGCATATGAAAGTTCTCTTCACAGGGTTACGTTAAAGACCGTTCTTATTCACTTCACAAGGTTACGATAATGGCAGTAATTGTAGTGCAGCAAAAGTTATTCATAATCACTTCACAAACAAAGGTTTCGATACTGGCAGTAATTATAGTGCAGCAAAAGTTATTCATAATCACTTCACAAGCCAAGGTTACGATAATGGCAGTAATTATAGTGCAGCAACAGTTATTTAAGAGGTTACCTTGTAGGAATCACCTTGTAGGAATCACTGTTCGACAGGATTATTTAACAAAAAAAACTCCATAGAGATCAGCAAGATGGTGGAGGAGTACTCCTGTGGCTCAGTACGCTCAATACGGCTGAGCTTCCTGTGGTGTGTGACGTCAGAGGATGGATAACGGCCAATTGCCGTGCAGTAGAAATAACACTACTCAAGGCAGTTTGGGACTTAACTGAGCGAGCGGTGGTCGGGGACTCACTGGGGGGCCGTATAATATATATTTGTAAAATTATTTGTGGGGCCATATCAGTCCGGTACTTGTGCCGCAATTGGCCCGCGGGCCAGACTTTGGACATGCCTGGCTTATAGCATTTACGATCTTTTAATTGTCTGTTTGCTTCGACAATATATTTATCCTTCCCCCAAATTACAATATTTCCTCCTTTGTCCGACGGTTTGATGATTACATCATCCCATGAACTAATTTCTTTTAATGCTTCCTCTTCTTTTTTAGTAATGTTTCTTACTTTTGTGTCAGGTAATTCGAGGAAGTCATTCATGACCATTATCAAAAAAACCTCAATTTGTGGCACTTTAGAGGTTGGTGGCATATATTGAGATTTAAGTCTAATCTGTTTGTCAAGAAACTTTTCATTTATACTCATTTCAGTTCCTTCATTATCATTTAATAATTCAATCAAGATGTCTAGTGTTTGAAGATCAGAAGTCGTACTGTCCTCATGGGTACTGTACATTTTCTTTAATATCAGTTACCTACAATAAAGATGTAGATCCTTAATCAAATCAAATTTGTTCAAAGGGGGGGAGGGAGAGAATGATAAGCCTCTAGATAGAACAAGGGTTTGTGTTTCTGTAATAGTCTTTTGTGTTAGGTTAATGACTTGTAATTTGTCACTATCCCCATTTACCACTTCGGGCGCTTCCCCCAATCCTCCCTTCTCCTGTACCCGTTGTCTGATCTGTACCCCCACCGTGCTCGATCTCGTAGGGTCCTGTTTTCTTTTCACCCTTCTGGTTGGTCTCTCATATCTTTGTCTAGGTGTGTTGTATCCCTTCCTAAAAAACTACTTGTACTGGGTCTGTTAGTGTTACTTTCCGAATCACTGTCCTCTACCGCCGATGACTCACAATCTGATTGGTGTGTCGTCTTAGATGGGGGCAGACTATTGGGTGGTCTTCGTCTGGGTTGCTTATCATCCCATGTGAATATCCTTCCTTTTTCAAAATCTATCATGTCTCTCTTCATCTTAGAGCACTTAGTCTGTATTATCTCTTTCTCTCTCTTATCTAGCTCCTCTCTCATTTCTTTGTATGATTGCTTGAATTTATCTAGTGTTTCAAATTTTTGTAATTTTATATTATATTCACTAATTTCTTTGTCCAACTCTGACATGACTTCTGTTTCATAATCAGATAAAATTGCAACCAAAATTTCGGAGCAGTTGATCAGTGCCTGCTCCCATCTGTCCTTATAGGTATCAATATGGAAGGAAAAGGTGGGAAAGAGGCGTACTCTAAGACCTCTGGGTATGATATGTTTTGCCAGGTATTTGTCATACACGCTCTTATTCCAAAAAGAGCGCGTATGTTTTTTAATTAAATAATTTAAGGATTTTAGACCATCTTCCCAATTGTCTATTATTGCGTCAAGAGTAGTTTCGGTATCACATGCCAATGCGAAAGTTTTATCTATATCTCTCAGTCTCTGATCTTGTCTGTTTTTGAAGTCTTGTGACAAACTGTGCGTCATTTTTGATATGTGTCTTAGTGACTTGGCCAGTCAGTTACCTCACTGGGTAAATACTTATATTAGCTAAGTTGTTCTCAGAATGCTGTCCTAAACAGTGGATAGACATAAACAATTTTAGAAATTTAGGGAGAGAAACACTACTGTATTTATTGTACTTATAAATTCCCCAACACAATTAAACCCTATGCTTAGGGAGGAAAATAGTATTTCCTTTAATCAAAATAATGGAGGTGGGGGGTGCTCAATATCCTGTATAAACATAGAAAAATGTTGAAAGAAGAAATGGATATACCAGAGCACTCAAAATGAGCTATTAAGAATTAATTCACAGTGTGAGTTGATGTGCAGGACTGGGGTATTATAAATAAAACATAACTTTTAATAATGTTCAAGTAAAAAATAATAAATAATAGTGATAAACATTCACTCCTTGTGGTGTATATAAAATCAATTAAAAAGGATGAATACTGAAGTGCCAAGTATTGGCCATACAAAATATGTCAAGTGGGTGATTCACAATCAAAAAGCACTATAGAGTGCTTAATAATAGCAACAAAACTAATGAGAAAAGGAAGGTAAACTTCCACAAATTATGCTGCTGAGTGCAATGCTAAGCCGATGTTAGCTTCTATTAAAGTGTGATACACCTTTAAGGTGCATCCCACCCTCAATAGAGAACCTCCCTTTAAAAGGGGTTGGGTGCTGTTCATCAGTGCCTGAAAATTTTGTTGCTTACTTGTAAAGCCCACTCTAAGCTAAGTTCGTTCTGATTCGTTTTTGTTCTATTTTCTAATTTGATACTTATCAAGTTTCCTCCTAGGTCTTTCACTGTGTTTATCTGAAACAGTGTTTAGGAGTTCAACTTACTCTGAAATTCTAACTCTCATTCACTGAATTATCCGGATTGCTCCTCTTCCCGGTTTGGGCCGGCCGGATCTACTTTCTCAACCGCGACCGGAAGTCTCACTCGCACCGAAGCCTCTGCAGCTTTCAGGTACGCTACATTGTAGCTCAGCTCTGCTTCTGGTACTTCTTATACCATACCTCAAATGTGAACGGTTACTCTATGCTACTGAGCCCTATTGCGCTCCTGTTATTTATCACTGTTCCTGTGCATACTATCTGCAAGATTCGGATGAATGACTTGTATATATTTTAGAGCTGTCTGTGTGTGAGTGCGTGAAGATCAAAGGGGACTTTATCCTGTGTTATTGCAACAAATGTTTCTAGAGCTGACACATTATACTACTTATGTTTCTATATACTTCTCTTGGCAATTCAGTGTAAACTCAGCCTGCTTACATTGATATTCAGAGTTATACTCATCATAAATAAACTGACTCACATTTGGAGTAAACAGGCTTTTACAAGTATTAATCTCCTGTTTAATTTCCTAAAGAGTTACAATTCCATTAATTAACACACTCCTAAACATATCCATCACATAAAGTCACACACTCTGTATTGAAATACAAAATTAGGTTGAACTAATAAATCTATCAATGTATAGGCCTGTGAAATGAGTCAGAATAAATCCCAAATCACAGAGGAGAGGTGTAAGTGCAGTGACTAAAACGCTAACATGTATATGTTGCTGTTGAACAATTATACCCACAAGAGAGGTGCGTGTGGTGGGTGAGTCTGGCAAGGATGTACCACAATATGCTCACGGATTGCACAAGAAACTAATATAAAAAGAGGATTGATCTCACACAAATTATCTAGCTAGTGCAATACTGGAGCGGTACTATGCCTTGTCAGAATCCCATGCTATATATAGTATAGTGGCAAGAGGTGCTATTGACCTAAGTAAAGTCAAATAAAGAAGCCCAGGAAAAGGCTAGTTGGCTTCGAAGGAATACTTCATAGTAAGCGTTTGGCGGTATGGTCAAATATTCACAAATTAACACACACACACTATCAGACTATCAGCATTCATCAAGAGCGCCTGATGCGCATTTCGCCACGTCCGTGGCTTTCTCAAAGGCTAACCCATCCTGCCTCAACTCGAGCGGTTAAGTATCGCTCAGAGCCAATTACGGGTGAGTAATCGTACACACCCTCTAACGGCTGGCCAATCACTAGTCATCTACCCCATTGGGTAGAAGTTTATCACATGACTTGTCATACTGATGCAGATGGGCGTGATTCATCACGCAACATTCGTCACATTATACATCAGCATTAGCAGATATTATTTAGTAAAAGAGATATAGATAAACAGATACTATTCCCATTAATTTGTATATATTTGTCACCATGTTGCCATAGCGATCAAATATTGTATCTATGCTCCAAGTCTCGTCACCATTATTTTGTTGGTATTTGGCGAATAAAGAAAGTACCTGAACATAAATCAGAGTACTATCACTGGTATTAGGTTACATCTATTGCTCTCAACACTAACGGTAACACAGCTCAAATAATGACATAAGATAGTACATCTCCTATTAGTATTGATACCAATTATAAAGTTGTCACATATGGGTAAGTTAACTGGAAAGTATTATATATGTGTTTAGGCTTCTATCACTGGTGTTATGCCCTTAGATATTCTTTAGTGAAGTCTGCTGATAAAGTCATATACAGATAAGGAATTATTATTTTAGTATACGATCAATATTTATGGTTTAGCAGTTATAAATAAACCAAAATAACTCCTATTCAGTCGCAGCACTTCGCATGTCCATTGGTTTGTAACAATCAAAATAAATAATATATAGTTAGCGTACTGAATTGACTAAGGGTGAATAATGTATACTAATAAGGGCTGTCGTATATGAATCCTATATAGTAGTTATGACTGATGATGTATATAGGGTCAGAAATTCAGCCAATACCACTGACTTAAAGGTGTTGCAAAGTATTAGACCTTATTGTATAGCCTGAATGAGTATGTTAACACACATGTTTGCTACCATATCCAAATCATATAATTTGTTCTTATTTTACTCGATTTGTATATTAAACCTAACCTTAAACCTACAATAAGGGAAGATATTTATGATGATACAGGTGACAATCTAGAGACCCTGTTGGTTGAAATAAAGAGTGGAGGAAAAAATCCTAAAAAAATATTACTTTGAGCATGCTACAAGCCCCCCAACATTAGTGACATGGAGGAAACTCAACTACTTATGCAAACAGGTAAGGCTGCTAATAACAGTGCTGTAATTATGGGAGATTTTAACTACCCTGATATAAACTGGGCCAAAGAAACTAGTAATTCAGCTAAGGGGGATAGATTTTTTTAAATGTTCTCAGGGATAACTTATTGTCACAATTAATAGAGAAGCCAACTAGGAATAAATCTATATTGGATTTAGTGCTATCAAACAATACAGATATAATATCAAACATAGAAGTCAAAGAACATTTGGGTAACAGTGATCATAACATGGTCACATTTGAAATCTCTTTTCATAAGCAGTGTTTTAAAAGTTTAACTAAGGCTTTTAATTTTAAGAAAGCAAAATTCAATGATTTAAGGAAATCATTAAATAACATAATCTGGGACAAAGTATTATCTAATAAAAATACAGAGAATAAATGGATAACATTTAAAACTTAGTTAAATAAATAAACATATTAACATAAATCATATGATTATAAAAATAAAAAATCTAAGCCAATATAACTAAATAAAAATGTGTTAAGAGAAATTAGGAAAAAACGTAGGGCATTTAAATTATTCAAAGAAAATAGTACAGACTCAACATACCAAACTTATAAGGAATGTAACAAAGCATGCAAAAGGCAATCAAATTAGTAAAAATTGAAAATGAAAGATTAATTGCAAAATCTAACCCTAAAAGGTTCTTTAAGTAGATAAATAGCAAAAAATCTAAAAGGAAAATATAGGTACATTAAAATGCATGGAGGGTAGCATGATTAACAGTGACAGGGAGAAGGCTGAGGTACTAAACCAGTTCTTTTCTTCAGTATACACAAGAGAGAAACCAATGGAGAATACTTTGGAACAAACTAGAACATGCCAGCCCATACCATTAACTGGGTTATGTCTAGAGGATATAAGGAAAAAACTCGATAATATTAAGGTAAATAAAACTCCAGGCCCAGATGGAATACACCCAAGGGTGTTATCGGGATTTAGCACTGTTATAGACAAACCACTACTCTTAATTTTTCAAGATTCATTATCCTCAGGCACAATACCCTAGGATTGACGTAAAGCTGATGTGGGTCCACTCTTTAAAAAGGGAAGCAGGGATGATCCAGGAAGCTATAGACTAGTTAGTCTGACATCAATAATGGGGAAAATATTTGAAGGGATTATAAAGGATTATATTGATGAGCATATTCATGTAAACAAGATTATGAGTTCAAATCAGCATGGTTTTATGAGAAATAGATCATGTCAAACTAATCTAATTAGGTTCTATGAGGAAGTAAGTAAAAATATAGATAAAGGGGAATCAGTTGATGTGATATACTTAGACTTTGCAAAGGCGTTTGATACAGTGCCACATGAGAGATTAATGCACAAAATTAAGGTACTGGGATCAGCTGAAAATGTTAGCTCATGGATAAATAACTGGATAAAAGATAGGGAGAAACGAGTAGTAGTGAATGGATCATACTCAGATTGAACAAATGTAATCAGTGGATTCCCCCAGGGATCAGTACTGGGCCCTGTTCTTTTTTAATATTTTTATTAATAACTTGGAGCAAGGATTAAATAGCAACATCTCTATTTTTGCAGATGATACTAAGTTAAGTAAGGTCATTAGGTCAGAGCAGGATGAACTTTCATTACAAAGGGATCTGCAACAATTAGAAGTATGGGCAGGTAAATGGAAAATGATATTTAATACGGGAAAATGCAAGGTTCTACATTTTGGAATGAAAAATTAAGCAGGCAATGTATTATTTAAATGGGACAAGACCTAGCCAAACAGAGGAGGAAAGGGATTTTGGAGTAGTAATAGATAACAAGCTACAGATGAATACACAATGCAGGGCAGCAGCTTCAAAGGCTAATAAGATACTAGCATGTATTAAAAGAGGCATTGATTCAAGGGAGGAAAGCATAATTCAGTCACTATATAAATCCCTGGTAAGACCTCACCTTGAGTATGGAGTGCAGTTCTGGGGACCGATCGTAAAAAAAGATATTGCAGAACTAGAAAAAGTTCAGAGAAGGGCCACAAAGCTAATAAGGGGAATGGAGAATTTAAGCTATGAGGAGAAGCTAGCCAAACTGGGTCTGTTTTCCCTAGAAAAAAGGCGCTTGAGAGGTGACATGATTACTTTATATAAATAAATTCAAGGCCCATATACAGAGATGGCAGAAGCTCTGTTTATTTCAAGAAAATTGATTGTGACAAGAGGTCACAATTTAAGGTTGGAGGAAAGGAGATTTAATCTCCTGCAACAGAAAACGTTTTTTCACTGTAAGAGCAATACAATTGTGCAACTCATTACCAAAGGAGGTAGTGAATGCCAATACCCTAGATTCATTTAAAAATTCTTTGCATACATTTCTGGCTAGAAACAAAACTCATGGATATAATTGCCTGTATTAAATGGGTGGGATTAATTTAAGCTCAACTGGAGCTTTTTTTTTATAAGTATATTAGATTTGTATAGGTTGAGCTCGATGGACTTCGGTCTTTTTTAAACCTCATCTACCATGTTGCTATGTTACTATGTTATCAACTGATCCACCCTGTTCTAATATGTTTGTTACATAATCAAATAAGTCAATTAGATTAGTCTGACATGATCTCCCTGAAGTAAAACCATGCTGATTTTGGTCCTCTAAATTGTTTGCCTTTATGTAAGTCATAATTCTTTCTTTTTAAGAGAATTTTTATTAATTTCCCTTCTACTGAAGTTAAATTGACTGGACTCTAGTTACCAGATACTTCCCTACTGCCCTTTTTATGAAGAGGTAATACATTCACTATTCATCTGGAAAAACTCCTGTTAATAGTGACTGATTAAACAGATCAGTTAATGGGGCAGTTAGCACAGATCGATGTTCCTTTAAAACCCTTGGATGAATATTATCAGAACCCACTGACTTTTTTTACATTTATTTTTGTTAATGCCAATAAAACCTCATCCTCAGTGAAAAGATTAGTGAAAAACACATTTTTTTGTAGCATCCCTTAACATAGACATTCCATTTTCACAATCTTTGTGAAGAGAGAACGGAACTACTCATTGAAACTTTGCATTTGGCTTATCTCCTTCTACTATTCTACCATCAACTGTTTTCAATTCTGCTATTCCAGCCTTAGTTTTTCTCCTTTTGCTGATATATCTAAAGAATGTTTTGTCCCCATGTTTTACTGACTGTTCTATCTTCTCTTCTGCATGAGCTTTAGCCTTCCTAATCAACTGTCACAGTAATCACTTTATAGGTTATATATCCTATTTAGTAAAAAATTTGGTCTCTGAGTATTTCCCACTAAATAAGATATTGTGTTAGTAGATGTAGAGTTCATATGCAAACACATTTTATTGGAAACAACATAAGAGAACAGAAGCGCCACATGGCCCAATATTGTTTGACAGAACTATTGACAGATATCAGTGTAATGACACACTACATTTGGTGAGACACCCCTAGTGGTGTAGAAGAGGCGGCCTGGGATCAAATACAGTCACCCAGCAGACTGACCTCCAATGGTTAATCAGCAATCAAAAACAAATGTTATAATAGATGTCCCTGGAAAGGGAACAATATGCAGATGATATCTAAACTATTATTCTAATAGTTCTAGTGAGAGTATACAACAAAACAGCAAACAAATATGATCAATAAGTGGACATTACAATATATAATATAGTTGTTTAAAAATAAATGTGATAATGATTAAAAGAAGTCCAGAGTAAAATGGAATAAGATGGTATCACAAAGGAACAGTGGAAGGTTCAGGTCAAGGCAGCTGTCTGTGTATGGATCAAGGCCCAGATCCAGGATCAAATATCTGTAGACAACATAAGAGAACAGAAGCGCCACATGGCCCAATATTGTTTGACAGAACTATTGACAGATATCAGTGTAATGACACACTACATTTGGTGAGACACCCCTAGTGGTGTAGAAGAGGCGGCCTGGGATCAAATACAGTCACCCAGCAGACTGACCTCCAATGGTTAATCAGCAATCTGTAGAAAGTATAAACAGATAAAAACGCCAATATTGCCTAGTATTGTATGAACAGAATGGAGGTGTATGTGGTAATATATATACTCACATTTGGTGATGCACCTTCCTTGGTGCACAAGAGGCAAACTGGGATCAAACAGTCACCCAGTAGACTGATACCAGGTAAGGCAGGAACTCCCAGCAGTCCAGATGGAAGCCTGATGAAACATCCACTGGTTGGATGAGAAACGCGTTGCTAGTTTTTATTTATTTTAATAAAGTAAGTTTTGCTATTTCTAACCACTTGCTGCCATTCCTATTTACCACTTTATTGTCCTTCCATCTGGACTGCTGGGAGTTCCTACCTTACCTGATATCAGTCTACTGGGTGACTGTTTTTTCCCAGTTTGCCTCTTTTGCACCAAGGGAGGTGCATCACCAAATGTGAGTATATATATTACCACATACACCTCCATTCTGTTCATAGAATACTAGGCCATATTGGCATTTATATCTGTTTATACTTTCTACAGATTGCTGATCAACCATTGGAGGTCAGTCTGCTGGGTGACTGCATTTGATCCCAGGTTGCCTCTTCTACACCACTAGGGGTGTCTCACCAAATGTGAGTGTGTCATTACACTGATATCTGTCAATAGTTCTGTCAAACAATATTGGGCCATGTGGCGCTTCTGTTGTCTACAGATATTTGATCCTGGATCTGGGCCTTGATCCATACACAGACAGCTGCCTTGACCTGAACCTTCCACTGTTCCTTTGTGATACCATCTTATTCCATTTTACTCTGGACTTCTTTTAATCATTATCACATTTATTTTTAAACAACTATATTATATATTGTAATGTCCACTTATTGATCATATTTGTTTGCTGTTTTGTTGTATACTCTCACTAGAACTATTAGAATAATAGTTTAGATATCATCTGCATATTGTTCCCTTTCCAGGGACATCTTTTATAACATTTGTTTTTTATTGTGTCCACACAACTTTATTTGGTTATACTTTTATTTTCTGATTGCCAAGGGCGCCCCCTATTTCCCCTCTTAACATTTTATTGGAAGGAAACAAACTCCTGGTGACCTTGAAGCAAAGCATTTTTGTGAACTGGTAAACAAAACCAGAAGTGATAGCAAGATGGTGGGTGCAAAGCAAAGGTTGCCTAGCAACTTGCAGGTAGCAGGCACGTTCAATCACATTTCTAAAAAAATAAATGACCATTCTTAGCTGAATAATTTTGTTCTAAATAAATGTTTACAGAACATTTAACACATTTTTTTGAAATAAAAACCAAAAATGTTTTTAAATTATCTACTGTTAAAGAGTGGAGATATATGTTTGTTGTTGTTGGAAGAAAAGTATAAATGCATGCATTACAGAATAAATAGACATTTGCTCTTTTACTGCTTTTTCTTGCAAAGTTTTGCATATTTTGGGTATTACTGTTTGTATATTTTAGATGTTTTCCCTATATATAAATTCCTTCTAGTGATAACACTTGTCATCTAAAGTAGTTTAAAACTAATAATTTGAACTATTTTAGTTTCTTTCAATTAACCTCTTAAGGACATATGACGGAATTTTTCCGTCATAAAACAATTGAGCAAACTGAAAGCTGTGTCCTTAAAGGGTTAAGGAAGCCATACCCATAATTACAGTAGAAATCACCACATGAAGGCTTTTACTCATTGCATGGTCATTACTTTGGCTTATTAATTGTGTGCATATTTCTTTTCACGGATATAATATGCACAGAATTTACTGTATTAATGGTACATTTTGTTTTAGACATTGTGAATGTAATGTGGGTTACCAAATTTGAAATATTTCTAAAAGTACATGTAGCGCTGCATTGTATCTATTTACACTCATACATAAATACAAATCTAAATTACCCAATCAATTGTCATATTTTCAAAGAATAATAAAGTTGGCCAATTTTGTATTTTGTCTTGCATTGCAAACATTCAAAAACAGAACCATATTATTTAAATATACTGATGTATTTTATCCCAAAGTTCACGTCTATACAGAGCACCTACCTGTCCGATGTCCATTGTGTTGTGAGGAGAATGTTCCCTGCAGGATTATATAAAGTTACACTTAATATTTTATGAGCAATCTAAATGTATCATTCACCTAACTCCTTGTCAATAAAAATACTAAGCTTCTCAAGGGAGGTCTCACTTTCATTGCTGTATAATGTGATAGTTTTACTCTTGGTGACTTACATTGTTGTGGCTGCTATCTACACAGGAATTTGTGTTGACTTTACCATTTATAGGGCATTTTATTTCCAGTAAAAAGTTGCCAGCATCACATTGAACAGACAGGAGGGGATTTAAAAAAAAAAAAAGACTTTGCTTTCCTTGCTTTTAAAGTCTCGGTTTATTTTTATGAACTGGACTCACCAAATACTTGGGTGGAAAATAAGTAGAAAAAACACAAATTTCTTTACATTAATTTAAAAATTGGCAACTGCATCACTGTTCTACTTCCTGTATTATCTGACAAATCCTGCAGCTGTCATACATCTGTAATCCAAATACCAGCTTATATGGTACACTACAGACCATGAGTGTTTATATCTGTGTATGTTTTTAATGTCAGATTTCCCATTACCTCAGGTAATTCATTCTTGCTTTTTCTGCAGTTTATTTATTTCTTTTTGGACGCCATATATAGTTTTTACTGTCAAACTTATGTCTTTACAATATCTGAACTATTAGCCCCTTTTGTTTACTTTTTTTGCCAAGCTAGTTTGTTATTTCTTCCAGTTCAGCCTTTGGTAATCTTAACGAAGAGGTGTCACTACATTGTGATTTCCTAATTGGGTGCCCAAAAATGTCTTAATCCTTACTAATTTTGTTACACTTAAAGGGATATAAAAGTACAAAAATATATGCTACCAACAGTGCAATACCATGTTTTGCAGAAGTTAAACACATATTAAAGTCAGCTCTACAGCAGCGTTGTTTAACTGGGACCTAACTGAACATATCCTGTGAGTCAATCAATATTTATCTCTCAGTAGAGCATTGCTGCTCTAGAGCTGTCTTTAAAGGGACAGTATAGTCAAAATTAAACTTTCATGATTCAGATAGAACATGAATTATTAATAAATTTTCCTATTCACTTCTGTTACCAATTTTTTTGTTCTCTTGGTATCTTTTATTGAAGAGTAAAACATGGTAAGCTTTAAGGGCTCAGGAGTGTGCACGTGTCTTTAGTGCTCTATAGCTGCAGTGTTTTACAACAAAGCTAAAAATAATGTTACAAAACACTGTTGCCATAGAGTACTAAAGACACGTGCACACTCCTGAGCTCTTATGACCCTACCTAGTTTTATTCTTCAATAAAAGATACCAAGAGAACAAAGCAAATTTGATAACAGAAGTCAATTGGAAAGTTGTTTAAAATAGCATGCTCTATCTGAAGCCTGAAAGTTTAATCTAAAACTTTACTGTCCCTTTAACAATGTGTTCAACCTAGAGGTTAAACACCTCTTGTGGACCCATCTGTTCCTACAAATAGTGATGGCTTCACTACAGGGGGGCTGGTTAGGAAAGTGCTACATCTACATTATGTCTGAATGCTGTGTGCACCCCTGCAAAACAGGGCTCACAGTACAAGGGAAGTGTAATGGCACCACAATGTTGCTGTACAGAAAAAAACATATTTTCATCATATTAGTGCAGACTAACCAAAGGAAAAGGGTGAATTGCAGTCGCAGAGAAGCAGCTCTTATTTCTCCTATGTAGCTGCCAGCTTAGCTCAGAAAGAGCACTTCTCAAATGGAGGCGGTCCCTCCCCAGCCTTTACCCTGGGGCCATTGATTTCCTCTCTTGTTAGAGCATTTTCTCATTTCTTTTTATACTTTATGTACTTTTTAAACTATGTTAAAAAAGACTTAAAAACAGCTGAGATCTGGAATACTTATACATCACACATCTATACACAAACATTCATGTTGAGTCATTGGCACAGGGAAAAATATTGCATTTCATATCATTATAGGCACAGGGAAAAATATTACTTTTCTGATAACAGAAACACCATTTTTTAAAATTGCAAAATATCCTATAAAAGTCTGTTCAATGTGTAAAACCTGTTTTCAAAAGACTTCCTCCTCAGCCCCACCATTGTTAAAACTCTTGCTACATCCCGTCTCTAAAATTGAATCAAGCTACACCAATTTTTTTTAAGACCTTATCTTATAGACACCATTTAATGAAAATTAAACATTTGTCCATAAAAGAAACAAGACTTTTGCCAGGAAGAACCCCTGCTGTTTGTAAACACAACAAGAGACCAAAAATCAGATAACAAAAGCATGTGTCCAGGAGTTACCTGAACAGGAAATCCAGGGGGGGGGCTTTATCAACAGAACAGAGAGGACTGTTATCCCAACTCAAAAGGTGGAGTCACATTGTCTAAGATTTCGTTTATGCTCTGGTGGATGGAATTACAAACAAATGGGCTCTCACTCATATGTTAATGAGATGCCTGCTAGTCTAAATGATCAATTCAGACCCTCCCTAAAATGAACTGTGGTACAACAATGTTTATTAATAAAAAAAAAAAATACAATTTTGAAATATAAGAAATTAAAGGTTAGAATGGTGTACATAAGAATTGGCACATAAAATTGTGATAAATAATGTCCCACGTATCTAAATGTATAGAGAAAAATGACCAGTATTGCATTATGTGCGCATAAGGATCATATGTTTTTAAAATAACTACTTCAAAAATCTGAACTATATGTATAGATAAGTTAAATATGGAATTAAGTATATGAAATAACCAGTATGATATGAATATATATATGCCTGTATATATATATATATATATATATATATATATATATATATATATATATATATATATATATATATATATATATATATATACAGGGAGTGCAGAATTATTAGGCAAGTTGTATTTTTGAGGATTAATTTTATTATTGAACAACAACCATGTTCTCAATGAACCCAAAAAACTCATTAATATCAAAGCTGAATATTTTTGGAAGTAGTTTTTAGTTTGTTTTTAGTTTTAGCTATTTTAGGGGGATATCTGTGTGTGCAGGTGACTATTACTGTGCATAATTATTAGGCAACTTAACAAAAAACAAATATATACCCATTTCAATTATTTATTTTTACCAGTGAAACCAATATAACATCTCAACATTCACAAATATACATTTCTGACATTCAAAAACAAAACAAAAAAAAATCAGTGACCAATATAGCCACCTTTCTTTGCAAGGACACTCAAAAGCCTGCCATCCATGGATTCTGTCAGTGTTTTGATCTGTTCACCATCAACATTGCGTGCAGCAGCAACCACAGCCTCCCAGACACTGTTCAGAGAGGTGTACTGTTTTCCCTCCTTGTAAATCTCACATTTGATGATGGACCACAGGTTCTCAATGGGGTTCAGATCAGGTGAACAAGGAGGCCATGTCATTAGATTTTCTTCTTTTATACCCTTTCTTGCCAGCCACGCTGTGGAGTACTTGGACGCGTGTGATGGAGCATTGTCCTGCATGAAAATCATGTTTTTCTTGAAGGATGCAGACTTCTTCCTGTACCACTGCTTGAAGAAGGTGTCTTCCAGAAACTGGCAGTAGGACTGGGAGTTGAGCTTGACTCCATCCTCAACCCGAAAAGGCCCCACAAGCTCATCTTTGATGATACCAGCCCAAACCAGTACTCCACCTCCACCTTGCTGGCGTCTGAGTCGGACTGGAGCTCTCTGCCCTTTACCAATCCAGCCATGGGCCCATCCATCTGGCCCATCAAGACTCACTCTCATTTCATCAGTCCATAAAACCTTAGAAAAATCAGTCTTGAGATATTTCTTGGCCCAGTCTTGATGTTTCAGCTTGTGTGTCTTGTTCAGTGGTGGTCGTCTTTCAGCCTTTCTTACCTTGGCCATGTCTCTGAGTATTGCACACCTTGTGCTTTTGGGCACTCCACTGATGTTGCAGCTCTGAAATATGGCCAAACTGGTGGCAAGTGGCATCTTGGCAGCTGCACGCTTGACTTTTCTCAGTTCATGGGCAGTTATTTTGCGCCTTGGTTTTTCCACACGCTTCTTGCGACCCTGTTGACTATTTTGAATGAAACGCTTGATTGTTCGATGATCACGCTTCAGAAGCTTTGCAATTTTAAGAGTGCTGCATCCCTCTGCAAGATATCTCACTATTTTTGACTTTTCTGAGCCTGTCAAGTCCTTCTTTTGACCCATTTTGCCAAAGGAAAGGAAGTTGCCTAATAATAATGCACACCTGATATAGGGTGTTGATGTCATTAGACCACACCCCTTCTCATTACAGAGATGCACATCACCTAATATGCTTAATTGGTAGTAGGCTTTCGAGCCTATACAGCTTGGAGTAAGACAACATGCATAAAGAGGATGATGTGGTCAAAATACTAATTTGCCTAATAATTCTGCACTCCCTGTATATGTATATGTATGTGACTTGTACATTTATGTATTGTATGTAGATATATATATATATATATATATATATATATATATATATATATACTGATTACCTGACCAAATTATACTCCCAGGTATCACCAATTCACCATGCATTGAGGAGTCATGACAGAGTAAGATATACATATAATGAGAAACTATTGTAAAATACTATATAATTCATTATGCCTCATCTGTAACATACACTTATATATGAGATACCCACATAAGGAAATTCTATTTATGTATATGCCTTATGTATAAATAAGTGTATATCTAAGTCATAAGGATTTCATTTTAAACTGGTACATTTTAGTTAAACAAAAAAAAAAAATTAATTAAATATATTTGCATGCTTGTAAGTAGACATGGATGTATGTATATATATATATATATATATATATATATATATATATATACTATGTATATGTATATATGAATATATATATATATATATATATCTGTATGATATATGAAAAATGAGTCCTAAGAAGAATAAATATAAGAAAGTTACACAAGTTCACTTTTATAGCACAACTCACCATCGCCATCTTGTGGTGAATTAGTAAAAGTACAACCCGCTATACTTAACATTGGGTGAATTATTCTCAAAAGTTAATTAGCATCCATCCAATCACAGCGCTACAGATCCTCACACATCAGTGAATGGCTGTTAGAGATTAGGGCGGAGTTATAGCTCAGGATAAATTGGGTCACTGAGCATTCACAGGCACTCTGGGTTGCATAAAAGTGAGGGTGAAGTGCTCTCCAATTTTTCCCTTGAAATAGAACTTTTGAATCCTGGTTGTACCCAATCTCATATTTTTGATATCCTTGGAAACTTTTTGCCTATTTTTGCTGTGGATTAAGAGATTTTGTGTGACAGAATGCAGAGGAAACACAGAGCTTGACTATTGATAACCCAGGGCTTGGAGGGGCAAAAAAGTATATAATTATATTTAAACAGTTGTTGTATTTAAGGTCCTTATTAAGATTTGTATTAGATGATTATAGGCCCAATTTTTATATGTACTTATCCCTATAGTCTAATTTATCTTGTCTAGGAATCTAATTCACCTAACAATACAAGCCATTTTGTTATAGGTAGTGTTCATTTAATTCAGCTTATGATAAGGAAATTTCTGGGTATTACAATTTAATATATTTAATATATTTAATTTTAGTGGCATTGTATTCTCTAAGGTTGAGACTCGTTTGAGGCATTAGAGAGGTTCGTATGCGTTCCTTCAGCTGTAGCTATACATTCTGAATCTGACTGATTGCATGGTCTGATTATAATAAATAACCGTTGTTAGTAACACATACTGCATAATTGTAATAGATTTCACTGTTCGAGTTGTACCCATAGTAGATTTAATTTCATATTGTATCAGAGAATTTGTTTTGTGTATAATTAAATGGTATATCGCTTGTTAGTAGCTTGTTTAATGTTTAATAAATCTGTATATATTTTTCCAAACTGAATACTCTTTACTCCACAAATATAATTATTATTATTTATTTTTAAAGTGCCGCCAAATTCCGTAGCGCTGGGTACAATGATAGGGTATACAATGACAAAGATTTGTGATAAAATACAAAACATAACAAAACTAAACAAATTTAGTACAGGAGGAAGAGGGCCCTGCTCCGGAGAGCTCACAGTCTATAGGTAATTCACTGTGTTTAAAAAGATATAACCTGATTAGAACTACTAAAAAATAATATAAACACGGAGGTTACTGCAGAGATAGTCATATTGTATTCTAAAATATATAACATTCTAATCCACTTATTAAATTATAAAAACATGAAAAATATTGGTTGGAAATTGTCTGATTTATATTAAAACATAGACAGGGAAGCAATGGTTTGCTCTGAAACAGAGACAATGTAAGTAAATATTTTGTATGTGGTAGCATGGGGTTAATGTGCAATAAGCAATCTATTAATAGAATTTCAACAAGCTTAAAATATAAAATAAACCTACCAAAAATTTACAATATATTTTCCTATTTACTTCATTACTGAAATATGCAATTCATTGTCACAACTGAACATAAGAGGTATGTCTGATGAAGATTCTTCTTACCTTGTTGATACATTGGGGCCTATCTATCAAGCTCCGAAAGGAGCTTGATGGCCCGTGTTTCTGGGGAGTCTTCAGACTCGCCAGAAACAGCAGTTATGAAGCAGCGGTCACCATAACCCTGCTCTGAGCAGGCGGACAGGAATCGCAACAATTCAACCCGATCGAGTACGATCGGGTTGATTGACACCCCCTGCTGGCGGCCCATTGGCCGCGAGTCTGCAGGGGGCGGCGTTGCACCAGCAGCTCTTGTGAGCTGCTGATGCAATGTTAAATGCGGAGAGCGTATTGCTCTCTGCATTCAGCAATGTCTTGCGGACCTGATCCGCACTGTCGGATCAGGTCCGCAAGACATTTCTTAAATATGCCTCATAGCCAAAGTGGAAGCAAAACATGGCTGCAAATGCATTCTATGTGGCTTAATACTGCCCTGGATGTTTGCATCAAATTTCTTTCAAGATTCATATATTGCATGCAATTTAAAAAAAACTTTCCAAATTACATCTATTATCAAATTTGCATAATTATATTACTATTATTTGTTAAAGGAGCAGCAATGCACTACTGGGAGTTAGCTAAACATATTGAGTGAGCCAATAACAAGATGCATATATGTGCAATCACCAATCAGCATTTAGCTCCCAGTAGTTCATTGCAGTTTCTGAGCCTACCTAGGTATGCTTTTCAACAAATGATACCAAGATAATGAAGCAGGGCTGCCTTTCTAAACCATTGATCGAGCCCCTCCACTAACACATACACACATTATCACATACACACAAACACTAACACAAAGATACAGAGACGATAGCACAGACACACACTAACCCATGCACAGACACCAACACAGATACAGAGAGACACTTATAGACAGACACACACACTAAGACAAACATACAGACAAAAACATTAACACATACACACAGACACATACACTTACAACATGCAGACAGACACGCAGAAACACTAACACACACACACACACTAACACAGGCACTAACATAGAGACACACAGACACTAACACCGAGACATACACACAAACAAACAACACTGAGACACAACACAAGTTAGCCTATAGCCCCTACATTACATTAAGCTTTCAATTCACCAAGCATAGAGGAATCATGGTCATAACTCATTCATCTACTTGATTAAAAAAGTTGTAACCATCAACCAATTTACAATCTAAGTTGTGATTTGAGACAGTAGTACTATTATATACTGCAGAGCTAAAGAATTATAGCAGCACTCTAAAAATACATTTTATTAGTATTATTAATATGTATTATTATCACAACCATGTATTAAATGTAATGAGAAAGCTTTTTTGTACTGTTATGACACAGTATTACCCAGCTCTATGGAGTATTTAAATAACAAAAATAGAACCACACACCTACTGTATTTGTTTGTGCCCCTGGCTCTGCCGGCTGCAGCTACTTTTTGAAAAAATAAAAATTGTACCAAACATTTGTGCAAATTATTAAAACTCACCTGTATTAACACTGCCGGGGGCCCTCTAGCGCTCTGCATATGTGCTCTGCTGCAATTAAAAACAGAAGGATCCCAGGTACCCAGGCACACTATTGAAATGTTAGCACAGCTTTGGGCCCCATGTAATTGCGCACTATGAGGCATATTTATCAAGTTCCGTACATCGCCTGATGCCCCGTGTTTCCCGCGAGCCTTCTAAAGACTGCTGCTCCATAACTTGTCCACCTGCTCTGAGGCGGCGGACAGAAATCAACCCAATCGAATACCTATTGGCTGCAAATCTGCAGGAGGCCATATTGCACCAGCAGTTCACAAGAACTGCTGTTGCAATGATAAATGCCGACAGCGTATGCTGTCGGCATTTATCAACTTGCAGTGGACATTATACGCTACATCGTATCATGTCCGCTCACACATTAATAAATTGACCCCAATCACTCTGACACATAAAAAAACAAAAAAAACACCATGTTACAGAAAATGCGGGCTGAAACACACCATGGTGTTAGAGGGGCTTGAGACCCGGGCCCGTGACAGCAGTTACCTCTTTCACCCCCCTGATGGAAGCCTTGAAATGAAGCAAATTAGATAAAAATAAATTGGAAAGCTGTTTAAAATTGTATGCTCTCTCTGAATCATGAAAGAAAAATAGATTTTTATGCCCCTTTAACCATTAATATTAATTCATGACAAATGTGCAAAGAGTAATTACATTTTATCTGTAGTTTAATATGTTGCAATTTTATCATTAACATGTTTACATGTCCAAATACTTAATTGCACTAATAAATTCATATTTTAATGATCACATTAAATTTGATTTTAGCTATATTTGTGATTTAGATTGCATTTATTAACATGTTAAAAAATTTAAAGGCACAGTTTAAGGTTATATACAAGTTCACCTTTGTTCATGAAACATGATACCAATTTAAAATCAAATTCTTTTATGTTTAATTTACCTCTGAATTATCTCTTTGACAGCTTTCCCTTTATGCAACATAGCAGGAGTTTTTTTTTCTTTATAATATAAGCAAGCAGGTGGTTCGGTCATACAGAAGGCAATCACCCAGCCCTATTAATGGCTCTGGTGGCTTGAGTAACACTACGTGTATGTGCGGCAGCACAGTGACTGCGTTAGTGTAAAACCAGTTGAGGTAAACAGTTGTCTTATGTTGGCCGAATTACTTGCTGCTAATTATAACAAAAAAATATGCTGGTAAGGTGGGAGACAGGGGAACTGCAAAAGAGAACACTCAGAGGTAAAGATAAAATAATTTGTGCTGGTCATACAAGTTTACAGCAGTGCGAATGCGAGCTTGCGTTCGCTTTGCTGGGAAGCATTGCGCTCATGAGAGCTTGCTTCCATAGGCTCCTATGGGAGCCTCGTTCTGATGCCATCACAGACGGCATCAGAACCTCGCGCAGTAAAGAGGTAAGTAGCGCAGCGATGGGCAGCAGTTAGTAAATATATATGAATATATACATATATATTTATGTGTTAATATGTGTATAAACACATATTAACACATAAATATATATAAACAAAAATACTAGAGAGAGACTAAAGGACATACATTACTGCCCTTTAAAGAAAGGGAAAAAAATACAGCACACAGGATATGTATATTTTATAACTGTCAATTTATTACAAAAATTGTTACTTCAATCAGGTTAGAGCTTCAATAAAATAAAATCACTATTAGGACAAATAGGAAAGAGAATGCATGATAAACTTCACAGAAAAAGCGGATACCCACTGTCATAATTGTACGTAAAGTCCTCTGAAACCAGAGAGCGACCGCAGTCAAAGCTGCACTCAAGGTCAAATTACTCACACAGTCACAAGAAGGTTATTTTCGCTTGCAAGCTTATCCGGAGGTATAAAAGACCAAACGATCCACACACCATTTTCCTTCTCTCTCCCGGACCGTGCCAGTCGGATGGCGTGAAGTGGAGTGTTGGAGTGGTAGATCTTTGCTCACTCGTCCGTGATTGGTCCAAATCACATAGGTTGTTTCTCATAGGCTGTCAGCATTTACAGCTGGTACATGTACGCTTTTCAAAACATATGTGCCTCCTCCAAAAGTGAAGTTACATAGACATTCGGCTACTCCAGAGATGTTCTCTTGCATATGCACGCCAACAGGGGTTAGTCCAGAACAAGACCCACTTTGCAGTACCACCGCTGCAGGGCATTATACAGGTAATTGGACAGTTCTCCGAAAGGGCTGCTACAACCTGGAAAGCCTAGATTTCAAGAGTTCCCATATGCGTCCATAAAGAATCACACTGGTGATAACCATCTCTCACCAGCATTAGGGTAACACATGCTGCCTGCTTTTATCATTGTGCAAAATGCTGCTTGTGCGATGCTGCCCACTGCTTGCTCACACCCGTCAATCATGCCGATCAGATCAGATTAGGATTAAAATCACTTGTTATGCAGTGTATGCCCCTTAGAGAAGAATAGCAAAATGTGCCTGTCTAGAATATTCTGAGGGATCTTACAGTGCTGGAGGATCATTTTAGATCATCTCAGCTGAGTGGAGAGGTTTATGGGAGGCATCTTTCATCTCTCTGGGACTTTCAGGTTCTGCCTTTTTTTGTAAAGCATTCAGTGAGTTTAGCCCAGAATTTCCCAAACCCAGTCCTCAGGAACTTTAACAGGCCAGATATTTATTATATCTTTACTAGTGCACAGGTGAAATAATCAGCTAATCCATCAGCTAATTATTTTGCCTGTGCTCTAGTTAAGATGTAATAAATAGCTTGCTTGTTAAGGGTCCTGAGGTATGAGTTGGAAAACATTGGTTTAGCCCCTTGGAAGTCTACACTATAATTTCTCTCTCCAAGCAGGATAATCTTTTATCATCAGGCAAGGCCAACCTTAGCATTTGCAGGGCCCTGAGCAGGATACATTTGTGGGGACCATCAGCCCAGTGCCCTTATTATCCTCCCTTGTATACCCTGCCCCTTTTATGGCCCACCCCTGTCCCAACATTCATTGATACCTTTATAAAGAATAACAAATAATATTAGACATCCTGATGCCATAAACACTTCTCATAAACTAAATGTAATGTATACATTGCACCATCTCATAACCTCACTGCTGGCATTGCGAGCCCCCCAAAGAGCTGGTGTGCCTCTCGCCCTGCCCAAAAGGCTGGCCTGTCATAAGGCCCCAATTTCCTAAAATCTTCAAACTCTAGGTTAATCCAATCCGTACTAAATCCTTTTTTCTGGTTGTCAAGTGACTTAACATTACACAAAACCAACACTTTGCTTTGAGAGAACCTCTGCAATGCTATTCAAATTCATCAGAAAACACATTTCAAGCATTTTTGGTGAGATTTTTGGACTTTTCTATTTCAACAACCATTATATCGATTTGGGTTTTGAATGTGTTTTTTTCAATATGTTTGGCTTTTGCATGTTTTTTGTTTTATATATATATTAGTACATCTCAGGAATGTCCTCCAATTTATATTAGTTATTTTGTTTATTAGAATATCTCAGCAGTGTATTCTAATAAATATTAGTACAATTTATGGATTATGAATATTAATAATTAATAACAATAATAATATTATCGTCAGCAATACCTCCAATAAATATAGTAGAATGTTAGCAATGCACTCCAGTAAAATTTTATATAATCTCTGTAGTATACTCTAAAATAATACTGTTGAGATGTTTAGCAATTAATGACAATAAAATTATTATTAAATATTAATATTTAATGCCAAATTAAAATAGTTCCTAAATTCTTGATCAGGTAAATTATTATAAACATATATACATCTTAATTTATTCTCAGTATATGTCAAAATGGCTCCTACTTGCATTTGTATTTTTTGTCTTGTTAAATGTTACAATAACGTCTCCATAGCTTAACCCATACAAGCAGTGCTTTATCTATTTGGAGGTTAAAATATACAACCGAATATATGGTAATAATTTACTGAGTAACTGTGCTCAACAAAAGAACATTTACATCACCTGTGTATCAAACTTATCGGCTCATACTTTTGAAATCTGGACATTTTTGTAAAAGCCTCACCTCCCCCACACACAAACAAGATGGTCTATGCTAGATATATGCAGAAAAAAACATCTTTTCAAATATTCGGCATGAAAAAAAAAAAAAAAAATTTCCAAGATTAGTTCCCATACTCATTCAGTTTGGCTGAATTTTGACAGTATTATTTGTTTCCCATGGGAAGCATCTTCAGAGCTGCAAATGAGCAACTAAACAACGGCTTAAACTTAAATAAAGTTAAAGTAGTATCTAGTGCTAGTGTTACAAGCTAGCAGCAGCACAAACTGATTATTTTATGTATTATTCTATGAGGCTAAAATTAAAAATGAAGTCTACATACTTATTTTCTGATACAGGAATCAATCAACTGACAATGAAATTTCTGGATATAGTCATTGAACAGTGTAAATCTGAACTTTCATTTCTTGTGAAATTAAAAGTTTATGTTTTATATAAGCAAACACAGAAACCAGAACATCCTTTGCTTTTTGAATTTGAATGAGAACTAACATTCTAACATTACCTTTTTTTCCATTCAATATTTTTAAAGAATTTGTTAAACCTCTCTGGTGCAACATATTGAAGGGTATTTAAAACAAGAATCCTCTCTATGAAAGCTACATGAACAGTGAATCTCTTTTTAGGGTTAAAATGTTTCAGTATGAGATCTGATACATGATACATTTTTAATATTTAATATTTTGCAGTCAGTGGTCTATTTCTGTCTGACCAGTAAGATTCTTAGGTGGCATTCTAGAAAAACAAGAAAACTTCTCCTTTAAATACTCTTATTATTTTTTATTATTATTTAGTAATTTTATTTTGTAAACTATTGAAATATATGGCCATTGCTTAATGCCATAAGTGGCCGTTTGGAAATGTTGCGCAGGGTCACGGAACCCAGGCAACTGCTTATATGCTTCCGTATGTGCATACATTCCATGCTGTTAGAAGACAACTTGCTAATAAATTACTGGCATGTTTATTTCAATGGTGGTAAATTAAAAAAAAGTTCTGCTTTTTATTAAATCCGGCTATATTACATAAAGAATTTGAGTCTATGCAGTAAAATATGGCTTGTCAAAAAATATGAGCGGTCCTTCACAATTTCCCAAAATTCATCATGAATGAAAGTGCACACTGTTTAGATTTCCTGAATGTCTATTTTGAGATCTTGCTTTTGTACTACGATTAATCTTCACAAAGCAAATTATAATAGCCATAAATATTAATAATATCACAAAGGATATTACCACTATTAGCAAAGTTTTATGGCATTCAAAAAATGAAAGGTTTGCTTCACTAACCAACTTCCCACTAAGCAAAACTGGAGATTCACATGTGTAGCCATCAGGCCAGTTCTGAATTTTCAGACCAGAGTTTGCTATTTCATTCATTTCATGAACAAATGAACAGGAACATGTGTACAGATTGTTATTTGCACTAAAAATGTTCAACTGTTTAAAAAACTGTAACTGGCCTCTCTGTATAGTCTTAATTGGATTCCAATCTATAGATAGGACCTGCAAAATAGGAAGTTGACTAGTTGTAGAAATGGTAGAAAATCTATTATAAGACAGAAAAAGTTCCTTTAACTTTGGCAATGATATATTGAGCGTAGTAAGCATATTATAACTTAAATCTAATATTGCACAGTTCTTGGGTAAATTGCATTGCAGGTATTCTATTCCAGCATTGGACAAATTTAAGAGGACTAAAGATGGCTGCCATTCACAAACAGATGATGAAGAGCATAATATGTTATTTTGGCTAAGATCTAAGTGTCTTAATTGTTGTTGTTCGCTTATAGTGTGGCAGATTGTCTCATAGTTAATTAAACTGTTATGTCTCAGTTTTAATATTTCCAGTTTTGGAAAAGCACCTTGGCAAAATGAAGTAGAAATATCTTTATCTTGAAGAACATTTTCTGAAAGATCTAAAGAGGACAATGTTTTGAAAAGCAAACTGATGTTACATGGTATACTTGTTAAATGAGACTTCTCTAGAGTGATTTCTTTCAATTTAGAAATCCAATCACCAAGGTAAGAAAAATCAGCAGTTCTGTCCAATAGTGAGTATGAGGACACATTGATAAAACGTAAAAATGATATGTAAGGTGAAGATCCATTCATGTATTGCCAACTAGAATTGCCAATAAAGGTTGTATTTTCAAATGCAAGTTCATTTATTGGAATCTTAAATACCCATTTTATGAAAGTAGACAAAAAGGCTTCCGATAGTTCCACATTTACAAAGCTGATCTTTGTCAATGGAAGGTGTATCATAGCAAGGACTTGTTCCATCTCCACTGAGTAGGAAAGATATTCTGTAGTATCCACAAAACTTCCACCCTGAAACTCAAAACTGGAAGCCTGAATGCAAGACACAATGCTCATGATGTTGGTCAGATCTACGAGTGAACAAGAACAATGTCTTGTAGGGGAATGATAGAAACAATCTCCATCTACCCAGGGAATCTTCTGAGTAAATAAAAGTAGAAACACAAAAGATGGGATGATCTTCATTGTGAAGAATGATCTGTGGAAATTAAACACATTATCAGCAAAAAAAAGTTAATTTAGCCTGCAAAGGCCCTGATCAAGTTGAAATGTCACATTTTATAAAATCTGAATGTTTTGGTGAACAAATTTGAAAACTGTCTTTATTTAAATTCCACATTTCTATGTTTGTTTTGTATACATCTCAAGTTGTTTCATATAAACATAGATATACATTTTTAATTTTTTAATTTTTTCTTTTGTTTTTTTAATTGAGTTTTCAACTTGTATAATATAAGTACACCTAGCATTTTACTGTTACTCACAATTTTTCTGTCATCGATATTTACATAAAAAATTGATGTAAAAGTTTTTTTTTTATTTAAATTGAAACTAATACAATTAGACCAGTCGTATACTACTAATGCTCATTGGCTAATTGACTCTTCCTACTACTGCTAATTGGCTGAAAGGTACATACTGTTAATATTCAATAGTTAATAGGTAGTTCCTACTAATTCTTATTAAAAGGACATGTTAACCATTAGCTAATTCACTTGAAAGTAATACAACATAACTGTAAATAGCTTGTCGTAGATGAACTTAAGCTTTAAAAATGGGAAATGAATTACACTGACATTTTCTCCTAAAGAACATAATTTCTAATTAACTAAATCAGCAAAAATGTTGTTACAAGATCTACTATTATATTTGTGCTGACATGTAGTTACTAAAAATTCTCTGTGGTTTTCATTTTGTCCCATGCAAGTAGTGATGTTATGGTCTCACGTTTATATGTGTACTGCTAAACTGTTCTGCTTGTATACAACACTTAAAGAACTTAACATACTGAACAATAAAATTTAAACAGAGTCACAAACAAGTTATTTTTTTTACAACATACTGTGTCACAAATTAGATTTTTTTTGCAAAGAACTCTTTATCTATGTATGTATTTATCTATGCACGTATCTTTGTTTATCTATATATCCATCTATCATCAACCTATTTGTCTGTCTGTCTCTCTGACTGTCTGTCTTTCTGTCTGTTTAGAAAAGGAAATCAGTTTTTCTTGTGTTTGGTAATCACACTAAAAACAGGAAACAGGTTTTTGTCAGACTTCTCAAAGAGTGTTTTGCTGTGGTTTCTTCACACTTACATGGAAGTAAAATATATATGGACAAATCAAAAGTAAAAAACGGAGATTCATATCCTTGTAATGTTAACACAAGGCTTTGTACTGTAGCTGAAGTTGCGTAACGCAACATTTCAAAACACTTTACCGCTCAATTTTGAGACATTAGTATAACATTGTTTATTGTGTAAAATCCATTTTTCTTTGACTTCTTGATTGACTGCTTTATATATCTTTGTTCAATACAATAAAGTTTTTAAAAAGTTAAATACGGTAAGTAATGGTATTAGTAATTATGATGTCTGATAAATATGTTTGACTACCCAATAATATTTATCAATGACGTGCAATGAACAATTTCAGATCTGCTGCACCTCTCTGTGAGTCCCTTCATTGGCTCCCCATTCACAGCAGAATTAAATTCAAAATTCTCACCCTGACCTACAAAGCCTTTACCAACTCAAACCCCCCCCCCCCCCCACCTGTCCTTACTCATCAACAGATATACTACAGCCCATCCCATAAGATCCAACAATGGCCTGCTCCTTGCATCTTCTACCATCACCTCATCCCATGGTAGACTGCAGGACTTCTCTTGTGCAGCATCTAGTCAAACTTTTCCCCTAAGCTGTCACACTTTCCCCCTAACCTCTACTCCTTTAAACGCTCCCTAAAGACCTTTTTGTTCAGGGAAGCCAAATCAGTAACAAATTAATTCCACTTGCCTAATAGTTGCCCTCATCTAACTCCACACTAACATTATTCTTACCTTTGCTGTCCCCACCCCGTTTCTCACCCGCCTACCCATCTAGATTGTAAGTTCCCACGGTAACAGGGACCTCAATTTGCCCTGTATTTGTTTGTTAAATTTTGTCCGGTGTCTCATATTGCATTGTACTGTACTTTTATCTCTGTACTCATGGACAGCTCTGCGGAAATCTGTTGGCACTTTATAAATAAAGAATAATAATAATAAAAAAAAATGTCATAACATTTTCTGTAATTTTATAATTAGCCTTTTTAAAACATACAAACACTGGATTGCATTCATAAATGAACATAAAGATGATTGTAGTTTAGTTCTATAAAGTGTCATAGTGTAAAAGTGTGATCTGAGTTTTTAGTTTTATTTAACTAAACAAGGAAATGATTGTGTTTATTTTTAAGAGACCTGGCCATGCACTAAACTTACACATTAAACAAAAAGTTGTGCAAACAGAAAACATATGCCACTTGAAAAAGGACATCATTGGTGTTTAAAGGAAAAGTCTAGTCAAAATTAAATGTTCCTGATTCAGATAGAGCATGCAATTTTAAGCAACTTTCTAATTTACTCCTATTATCAAATTGTCTTTATTTTCTTAGTATCTTTATTTGAAAAAGCAAGAATGTAAGCTTAGGAGCTGGCCAATTTTTGGTTCAGCACCTGGGTGGTGCTTGCTGATTGGTGGCTACATTTAGATTGGCTCCTAAACCTACAGTTCTGTTTTTCAAATAAAGATACCAAGAGAACAAGGAAAAATTATACTAGGAGGCCTATTTATCAAAGGTCTGTCGGACCTGATCCGACAGTGTGGATCAGGTCCGACATACCTCGCTGAATGCGGACAGCAATACGCTCTCCATATTCAGCATTGCACCAGCAGCTCTTGTGAGTTGCTGGTGCAACGCCGCACCCTGCAGAGGGGGGTGTCAATCAACCCGATCGTACTTGATTGGGTTGAATTGTGGCAATCTCTGCCTGCCTGCTCAGAGCAGACGGACAGCTTATGGAGCAGCGGTCTTTAGACCGCTGCTCCATAACTTGCGTTTCTGGCGAGTCTTAAACACGGGCCCTCAAGCTCCATTCAGAGCTTGATAAATGGGCCTCTAGGAGTAAATTAGAAAGTTGCTGAAAATTGCATGCTCTTTCAGAATCAGGAAAGTTTAATTTTGACTAGACTATCCCTTTAAGTTCTCTATACAAAATATTGTTGGCATTTACACAATAACCAACTTTTATACTGGTTTGTAATAAGCTCAAATCTGAAAAATCTGCAAAAAGTTATGCAAAGCATTTTGTTTTGTAACAAAATATATATATATACATATATATATATATATATATATATATATATATATATATATATATATATATATATATATATATATATATATATAGTTCAATGAAGGGAGTGCAATCACCGGGTCTTATTGCAAAGTTTATTATGCAGATGTGAACGTTTTCGAGGGTTTAGCCTCTTCCTCAGACATACATAGAAAAAACAAGCTAACTTACCCCAATACCAGACACCAAAATTTAAGTGAAACCGCCATTGCTCACACTCTCCCAGGTAGGGGCAATGCGGGAATACGGTCCTATAAGTAAATATAGTGAAACAGTATTACAAACAAATAAGTACAAGTGAACAATGAATCCGGATCCATGTCATCAATATATTTAAAGCTATACGATTAGAAACAAGGCTAATATAGTGTACCCAGCACGGCGTAACATATCTATTCAGTGTATGCTAGTAGTTATGGCAACCGTAAACAACATACCTAGCTACAGGGGGACAGACCAATGGGATTGCTAGAGACTCCATGGGGACTACCCCCATTCAGGTATCTGTACTCCCAGTCGTAACACCTACAATTCAAGGGGACAATATATACAGGAGACTTATATTATATAGTATATAGTATGAGCATCATGTCACCTCAGAACAGCCAATAATCTACTGTGTAGCACTATGTATTATATTCGTATTGGCCCAACTTTATACATAAACTGGGTCATATCATTTGTAGACCTATAATTAGCCAGATATGAAGAGCTGAAGGCAAAGAACCGGAAATAAATTAAAGCAACAATGCGCAAAATTAATGCACAAAGATAAATAATTAACCCTCAATTAGGCAATAAGCACATAATAAGTGCCAAGACTGTAGATGTAATCTAAAGGAACAAATAATAAAACATAGATCATATAGTCAGGATACAAAAGATAAAAAGTCAGAAAATAAACCAAAGAATAAATTAAAAAAGAAAAGGTCAGTCAAATAGAGTTGTAAAGCAGAGACCCAATAGTAATAAACACATACAGTAGGTACATTTGAATATCTACATATATAAGATCGTGGATAGTTGTTGGTTAGTACAAATGATCAATTATAGGTTAATACAAAAGGTAAATCAGTATCAGACTTATAGGCACTCTTGCCAATCCAGCTGAGTGCTAAGCCCATTTGGAATAAGGGTATCTAGAACATATGTCCAGTGTGCTTCTCTTTCTAAGAGCAGTTTGTTCCTGTCTCCACCTCTTACTGGAGGGGGGACATGGTCAATGATAGTGTATTTCAAGTATTTGGCCGTATGTTGTAATTCCACAAAGTGGCGAGCCACAGGTTGGTCAGATGTTCCCTTATTTAAAGCTGTCCTTATAGCAGACCTATGATTGGCGATTTAGCATAGGTCTGCTATAAGGACAGCTTTAAATAAAGGAAATTTGACTAACCAGTGGCTCGCCACTTTGTGGAATTACAACATACGGTCAAAGACTTGAAATACACTCTCTCATTGACCATGTCCCACTCTGGTTAGCAGTGGGGACAGGAACAAACTGCTCTTACAAAGAGAAGCACACTGGACAAATGTTCTAGATACCCTTATTCCAAACGGACTTACACTCAGTTGGATTGGCTACTGTGCTTATAAGTCTGATAATGATTTAACTTTTGTATTAATCTACAATTGATCATTTGTACTAAACAACAATTATCCATGATCTTATATATGTAGATATTCAAATGTACCTACTGTATGTGTTTATTACTATTGGGTCTCTGCTTTACAACTCTATTTGACTGACTTTTTATTTTTTAATTTATTCTTTGGTTTATTTTCTAACTTTTTCTCTTTTGTATCCTGATTTTTAAGCTGGACTATATGATCTAATTTAATTAATTTTTTATCTAGGGTTAATTTTGTCTGATGATCCTACTACATTGAATTTATCATTATGTTTTATTATTTGTTCCTTTAGATTACATCTACAGTCTTGGCACTTTTTATGTGCTTATTGTCTAATTAAATGTTAATTATTTATCTTTGTGCATTAATTTTGCGCATTGTTGCTTTATTTTATTTTATTTCCCCTTCTTTGCCTTCAGCTCTTCATATCTGGTTAATTATAGGTTTACAAATGATATGACCCAGTTTATGTATAAAGTTGGGCCAATACGAATATAATACATAGTGCTACACAGTAGATTATTGGCTGTTCTGAGGTGACATAATGCTCACACTATATACTTTATATACTGTATATATTGTCCACTTGAATTATAGGTGTTACGACTCGGAGTACAGATACCTGAATGGGGGTGGTCCCCACAGAGTCCCTAGCAATCCCATTGGTTTGTTCCCCAGTAGCAAGTATGTTGTTTACGGTTGCCATAACTACTAGCATACACTGAATAGATATGTTACGCCATGCTGGGTACACTATATTAGCCTTGTATCTAATCGTATAGCTATGAATATATTGATGATATGGATCCTGATTCATTGTTCACTTGTACTTATTGGTTTGTAATACTGTTTCACTATATATATGATGTCACCAGTGGGTAGTGCCCCTACCCGGGAGAGCGTGAGCGATGGAGTTTTCACTTAAATTTTGGTGCCTGGTATTGGGGTGTTAGCTTGTTTTTTTTAATGTATGTCTGAGGAAGAAGCTAAACCCCCGAAAAACGTTCACATCTGCATAATAAACTTTGCAATAAGACCTGGTGAGTGCACTCCCTTCATTGAACTGTTTACTATTTTTGTTGCACCCCGAGCAAATCTATAGTCATCTGGAGTGTTTGTCTGTATTACTATATTTATGTGTGTGCTTGTTTTACACACTCTAGAGAGGCCAAAAAGGAAATTTTGTAACCTAAGTTTTTCCAAATGCTGCAAATCATATAACTGCCTTTCACCTAGATTACAAGTTTTGCGCTATAAAGGGTACGAAACGAACGCAACAAAAGTTGTGTTATTTCCCCCTCCATAGCGCTGCCATTATGAGTTTTGAAAAAGCCGGCTTGTGCGTGCGATATGGTTGTGTTGATCTCCATACCGCACAAAATACACGCGTTGCTTTGATGTGCTCCTGCACGCTTTACCCATAGACATCAATGGGGAGAGAGTGTTAGAAAAAAAACTAACACCTGCGATCGCGGAATGAAAAGCTCCGTAACGCAGCCCCATTGATGTCTATGGGGAAAAAAAAGTTTAAACCTAACACCCTAACATAAACCCCACATCTGAACACCCCTAATCTGCTACCCTCGACATTGCTGACACCTAAATAAAGTTATTAATCCCTAATCTGCCGCCCCCGACATCGCCGCCACCGAAATAAATCTATTAACCCCTAATCTGCCGCTTCTGATATCGCCGCCAATATACTAAAGTTATTAACCCCAATTCCCCCGCACCCCAACATCGCCCACACTATAATAAAGATATTAACCCCTATTCCGCCGCTCCCCGACATCGCCGCCACTAAATAAAGTTATTAACCCCTAAACCTCTGGCCTCCCACATCACTACCACTAAACATATTAACCCCTAAACCGACAGCCCCCTAAATTGCAACAACCTAAATTAAACTATATTAACCCCTAAACCTAACCATAACCCTAAACCTAACCCTAAACCTAACACCCCCTAACTTTAACATAATTAAAATACAGCTAAATTAAAGTTACACCTATTTAAAACTAAATACATACTTACCTGTGAAATAAAAATGAAACCTAAGTTAGCTACAATATAACTAATAGTTATATTGTAGCTAGCTTAGGTTTTTATTTCACAGGTAAGTTTGTATTTATTTTAACTAGGTAGACTAGTAAGTAAATAGTTATTAACTATTTACTAACTACCTAGTTACAATAAAAACAAACAAACCTGTGAAATAAAACCTAAGCTGCCTTACGCTAAAACCTAACATTACAAAAATAAAAAAAACTACCATTACAAAAAATAAAAAACACTAAAATTACAAAAAATAAAAAACCTACCATTAGAAAAAATAACACACAAAATTATCCAAAACAATGAAAATGATTCCTATTCTAATACCCTGTTTAAAAAAAAAACACCCCAAAATAAAAAACCCTAATCTATAATAAACTACCAAGGGCCCTTAAAAGGGCCTTTTGTAGGGCATTGCTCTAACGAAATCAGCTCTTTTCCTACAAAAGAAAAACAAACACCCCCTAACAGTATACAAACCCCCACCCCCCAAACCCACAAAATAAAAATAAAGTAAAACCTAATCTACCCATTGCCCTTAAAAGGGCATTCAGCTCTTTTTCTTTTCCTTAAAAGGGCAATTAGCTCTTTTAAGAAATGCCCAAACCCTAATCTAAAAAAAAAAACACCCCAAAAAAAACTTAAAAAAAAACTAATACTAACCCCTCTTTAGGCACTCACAGTTGCTGAAGTCCCGATTGAACGATCTTTATCCCGGCGGGTCCATCTTCATCCACCACGGAACCGGCCTCTTCTTCATCCCTGAAGAGGTGGAGCGGTCGTTGCGCGGCGACGGAGGTCCAGGGGAAAGTTCAAAGCGGAGGTCCATCGATCCGATGTGGAGGTCCTCTTTTTGCGATCGTCCACCGCACACTGAGGATTCAAATGCAAGGTACCCCTTTTATACTGGGAGTACCATTGCATTTCTATTAGCTGAAAAATGTAAATCAGCCAATTGGAATTAGGGCTGCTAAAATTCTATTGGCTGTTCAAATCAGCCAATAAGATTTAAGCAGCTCTCATTCCTATTGGCTTATTCGAGTGACAGATTAGGGGTTAATAACTTTAATTTAGTGTTTGCAATGCAGGAGGACCTTGGTTTAGGGGTTAATAGGTAGTTTATGGGTGTTAGTGTACTTTGTAACAGTTTTGTTGCGTAAAATTCATAACTACTGGTCTCAGATTGCAAAACGGATCGTGTCGGTATAGGCTGTAACTCAAGCTTTTTAGCCTCACTGCAAAACTTGTAATGGCAGCGCTATGGGAATCTGAGGAAAAAACTTAATTTTTTTCAAGTGTGGGACTGACTTTGCGTTACAGGCTAAAAGGCTTGCGGTACAGCTATACCGAAAAGACTTGTAATGGCTGTGTTGCTGTTTTAACGCTGAAATGACTCGTAATCTACCTGTTTGTTAATTAGTAGGTGACGGAACTTATTTGGTCTCTCTAGAAAACATGAAACAAGTACATTTAAAATGAAATGTTGCTTTCAAAATGCTTATATTTATATATAGGGACAGATAGGAATTAATATATTAGTATATTTTTTGTCATTTTTACCACTGGCCATAGAATACCAAGGAACACAGTTTAAACAGTCAGAAATACCTACAAAAAAATAAGCTAATGGCGTGTACTTTGTGAGCTCAATTTGAAGTATCATGTTACCTTAACCCTAAAGAAAATACAATACTGTTTTTCATCAACTTTTCACTAACATCTTAATTACACCTAAGCAATCTTACTATTTTTTTTCATGTCATGAGTTCTTTGGAAAGTATTATTCAGAATTTTCTTCAGGGCTGTGGAAAGAAACTGGGGAATTCCATTATCCCATTCACCCATACCCTAGCACTTTCAGAATTTCCAGACTTTAATATACAGGAGTTACACATTAACATTTCTTGGCAAAAAAACATAAATGTTATTATTCTGTCTAGTGAAAGTTTTTATAGCTGCAGTCACACTAATTTATTTGAATGGCAAAATAAAAGGTTAGAAGCAATATTTAACTTATCATCTATAATACTGACTTACTACATTATAGCTAATTTCCAACATGCAAATAATTATCTATGGATTATATCATACCTGGGTTAGTAAATTCATATTGGTCAACAGCATACTTTATAATTAACATTATACTGACTAATACCTTAACAACAAGTATGTACTAAGCAAGAGAATCCTATTTCTTTGCACCTTTTTATTGTGTATAGAACATGATACTACTAGAGGAAACTACAGTATATGCATGGCATGCTTAATTATAGTCATTTTTTTAAATTAGATTGTTTAAATCTTCACAGAAACTAATGAGGTATCAGGGTCATTATATATGTATAAAGTATGTTAAAAGAATTCTAAAACGATCTAGGGGTCGATCCGATATAAAGCGTCGCCCGCAAAAGCCGGCGACGCCAATAATTGCGCGGATTTGGTATCCTATATACGGCGTAAGCTAGAAGTTACGCGCGTATATTTCTGCCGTCGCCCGCAGTTTTTTGGGCCATAGGCAGGTATACCAAACCCGCGCAGTTTGGTATCCAATATGCAGCGTAAGGACTTACGTGGCGAAAATGGAGAAAACTTACTCCATTTTCACCTCGCCACAAAAAGCAGCCGTAAGAAGCCTTACGCTGACTATTGGAGCCCCGTAACTCCCTAAACTAGCTGCTAAAATAAACCTAACACCTAACGCATGCGCAATGTCTATCTCCCTGTCAACCGCGATCTTCTAAAATAAACCTAACACCTAACGCATGCGCAATGTCTATCTCCCTGTCAACCGCGATCCCCCCCCCCAAATCCCTAATAAAGTTATTACCCCCTAAACCGCCGCTCCCGGACCCCGCCGCCATCTACATAAACTAACCCCCTACTGTGAGCCTCTAAAACCACCGCCATCTACCTTATCTATCCCCCTAATCTGACCCCTTACACCGCCGCCACCTATATAAAAATTATTAACCCCTAATCTAATCCCCCTATACCGCCGCCAGCTATATTAATATTATTAACCCCTAATGTAAGCCCCTTACACCGCCGCCATCTCTATTAAAATGATTAACCCCTAATTTAATCTACCTACCCCGCCGCCAGCTATATTATCTATATTAACCCTAAGTATATTATAGTTAATATAGTTATTACATTATATATATTAACTATATTAACCCTAATTATATTAGGGTTAATATAGTTACTATAGTATTTATATTAACTATATCTAACACTAACACCCCTAACTATATTTATATTAAATTAATCTAATTAATTTATAAACTAAAATATTCCTATTTAAATCTAAATACTTACCTATAAAATAATCCCTAAAATAATCCCTAAGATAGCTACAATATAATTAATAATTACATTGTAGCTATGTTAGGGTTAATATTTATTTTACAGGTAAATTGTTAATTATTTTAACTAGGTATAATAGATATTAAATAGTTATTAACTATTTAATATCTACCTAGTTAAAATAATTACCCAATTACCTGTAAAATAAATCCTAACCTAAGTTATAAATACACTATCAATAAATTAAATAAAGTACAAACATCTATCTAAAAATACAATTAAATTAACTAAACTAAATTACAAAAAAAAACAAACACTAAATTACAAAAAATAAAAAAAAGATTACAAGATTTTTAAGCTAATTACACCTATTCTAAGCCCCCTAATAAAATAATAAACCCCCAAAATAAAAACAATTCCCTGCCCTATTCTAAATTAAACATATTTCAAAGCTCTTTACCTTACCAGCCCTTAAAAGGGCCTTTTGTGGGGCATGCCCCAAAGAATTCAGCTCTTTTGCATTCAACAAATACAATACCCCCCCCCCCCCATTACAACCCACCACCCCACATACCCCTATTCTAAACCCACCCAAACCCCCCTTAAAAAAGCCTAACACTACCCCCCTGAAGATCTCCCTACCTTGTCTTCACCACACCGGGCCGAACTCCTGATCCGATCCGGGCGATGTCGTCCTCCAAGCGGCAAAGAAGAATTCTTCCTCCGGCGACGTCTTCCTCCAAGCGGCAGCAAAGTCTTCATTCTTCCGGCGGCATCTTCAATCTTCTTTCTTCGCCTCCGCCGCCGCGGAGCATCCATCCCGGCCGACTGCTAAACTTGGAATGAGGTACCTTTAAATGACGTCATCCAAGATGGCGTCCGCCGAATTCCGATTGGCTGATAGGATTCTATCAGCCAATCGGAATTAAGTTAAAAAAATCTGATTGGCTGATTGAATCAGCCAATCAGATTCAAGTTCAATCCGATTGGTTGATCCAATCAGCCAATCAGATTGAGCTCGCATTCTATTGGCTGTTCCGATCAGCCAATAGAATGCGAGCTCAATCTGATTGGCTGATTAGATCAGCCAATCGGATTGAACTTGAATCTGATTGGCTGATTCAATCAGCCAATCAGATTTTTTTAACTTAATTCCGATTGGCTGATAGAATCCTATCAGCCAATCGGAATTCGGCGGACGCCATCTTGGATGACGTCATTTAAAGGTACCTCATTCCAAGTTTAGCAGTCGGCCGGGATGGATGCTCCGCGGCGGCGGAGCGAAGAAAGAAGATTGAAGATGCCGCCGGAAGAATGAAGACTTTGCTGCCGCTTGGAGGAAGACGTCGCCGGAGGAAGAATTCTTCTTTGCCGCTTGGAGGACGACATCGCCCGGATCGGATCAGGAGTTCGGCCCGGTGTGGTGAAGACAAGGTAGGGAGATCTTCAGGGGGTAGTGTTAGGCTTTTTTAAGGGGGGTTTGGGTGGGTTTAGAATAGGGGTATGTGGGTGGTGGGTTGTAATGGGGGGGGGGGGGTATTGTATTTGTTGAATGCAAAAGAGCTGAATTCTTTGGGGCATGCCCCACAAAAGGCCCTTTTAAGGGCTGGTAAGGTAAAGAGCTTTGAAATATGTTTAATTTAGAATAGGGCAGGGAATTGTTTTTATTTTGGGGGTTTATTATTTTATTAGGGGGCTTAGAATAGGTGTAATTAGCTTAAAAATCTTGTAATCTTTTTTTTATTTTTTGTAATTTAGTGTTTTTTTTTTTTTGTAATTTAGTTTAGTTAATTTAATTGTATTTTTAGATAGATGTTTGTACTTTATTTAATTTATTGATAGTGTAGGTGTATTTATAACTTAGGTTAGGATTTATTTTACAGGTAATTGGGTAATTATTTTAACTAGGTAGATATTAAATAGTTAATAACTATTTAATATCTATTATACCTAGTTAAAATAATTAACAATTTACCTGTAAAATAAATATTAACCCTAACATAGCTACAATGTAATTATTAATTATATTGTAGCTATCTTAGGGATTATTTTAGGGATTATTTTATAGGTAAGTATTTAGATTTAAATAGGAATATTTTAGTTTATAAATTAATTAGATTAATTTAATATAAATATAGTTAGGGGTGTTAGTGTTAGATATAGTTAATATAAATACTATAGTAACTATATTAACCCTAATATAATTAGGGTTAATATAGTTAATATATATAATGTAATAACTATATTAACTATAATATACTTAGGGTTAATATAGATAATATAGCTGGCGGCGGGGTAGGTAGATTAAATTAGGGGTTAATCATTTTAATAGAGATGGCGGCGGTGTAAGGGGCTTACATTAGGGGTTAATAATTTTAATATATTTAGGGGGTTATAGATATAATATAGATGGCGGCGGGGTACGGGAGCGACGGTTTAGGGGTTAATAACTTTATTAGGTTGCGGCGGGGTACGGGAGCGGCGGTTTAGGGGTTAATAGCTTTTTTATTGTTAGGCTAGTGAGGGGGGGATAGCGGATAGAGGGTTAGACAGTGCGGGCTATGTTAGGGAGGCGTGTTAGACAGTGCGGGCTATGTTAGGGAGGCGTGTTAGACAGTGCGGGTGTTTTAAACTTTAGTCAGGTTTTATAGGCGCCGGCAGATTCTAACGTGGCGCAAGTCACTGGCGACGCCAGAAATTTGTACTTACGCAGATTTCTGGACATCGCTGGTTTGTGAGACTTACGGCACGTTAGCATCTGACGGCGACCTATATGGGATGGCTCGAGTTGCGAGCTGAAACTGCGGGCGACGCCGGTTCCCTCGCTTGCGCCGCAAACTGCGATCGATATCGGATCGCGCCCCTAGTTTTTAAAAAATTAATCTACTGTTTATCTTTCTTATTATAAAGCTTTTTAAAGAAATGTCATCAGTTTTATTTAATCAGGTCAACTTTAAAATTAGGAAAGAACTAGTCCAGATGGTGTTATTGATGCTAATCATATTTTTTTTCTGTGTAGAAGTTTAAGAGTGAGCGTAACCTAAATGGAATTTTAGGAACCGTAGAATAAAAACAATCTACAATAATAATACTGAAGTGACAAGGAGAAAAGTTTGAAAATTATTAATAATATTAATAATATTAATAATAATAATGTATCATTTATCCTTCAAAATAGAAAAATACTTTATAGAAGGCTATTGGAAAATTACACAAGGAAATATAGGTATTGAATAGCAACTGAATAGTTAAATGAACAAAAATAAATCACTTTATAGGCTTATTAAACCATTCCTTAATAATCACAGTATTACAAATATGCATATGGATAGAGCATCTATAGGAAACAAATTCTAAACAGAAACAAGCAGAAAGTATTTAAAACCACAACATATGTTAATTATAGGTTATTATTAAATAGAAACTTACTTTGCAGCTATTTTTTCTCTTCAAGCTCCCTGGGACGTTCTCAAATTCTCTGCTTCTGTTGCTTTTCCCTCTGCTGAGATTCTATTAGAAAACCAGTTCATTTTTCATCTCTCCTCCCTCAAAAAAAAAAAAAAAAAAAAAAAAAAAAAAGTGCTGGTAAAAATAACAGTGAGGACAAACTGCCTTTTGAGAATTTCTCATTTCGTAACAGCTATGCAACATGATTTTAAGGCTGAAGACTATGTAACCCATTCAGGAACATTATTAAACTTTAGGTTAGAAAAAAAAAAATGCATAAACTTCATGGTAAACCACTTGTCTGACAACTTAAAAGAATTAAAAAAGTCAAAAAGAAACTTTCAAAATGTTAAGAAACTTTTAAATGCACTTCTTTTAACAAATGTACTTTGTTTTTTGGTATCCTATGTCGAAAAGCATATGTAAATATTCTCAGCAGCAGAACTATGGGGAGCTAGCTGGTGATTGGTGTCTGCAAACTTTTGTCTCTTATCATTAGCTTACCAGATGTGTTCATCTAGGTCCCAGAACCACACTGCTTCATGGAGACTGATTTTAACTATGTGTTTAATCCATTTCCAGGGGTTAAAGGGACATTCCAGTCAAAATATAAATGCACATAGATTTATTGCATCTTTGAATAGAAACATGTACAGGTGGCCCTCGTTTTACAACGGTTCAATTTACACCGTTTCAGAATAACAACCTTTTTTTCCAGTCATGTGACTGCTATTGAAAATCATTGAGAAGCAGTGCATTTATTAAAATAGCCACTAGGTGGAGCTGTCCGCTTGTGTTGTAGCAAAGCCAAGCAAGCTGAAATTAATCAGTTTAACCAGACCTGAGCTATCGAGCAGATTTCAAAGGAACAAGATCTTCCTGTCTATAAATCAGTCCAGATTGGAATGCATAGAAAGAACGGTTTGCAGAAAAATGCAAGTAAAGTCTGTGTTGTGTGATTATTTTATTAGGTTTATAATGCTGTTTAGCAAATGTTTTTGTTCATTTAACTTAGTTTAATTATATATTCTGTGTTGTGTGATTATTTTATTAGGTTTATAATGCAATTTTGTATTTAAAGTCTTCATTTAAAAGCTTTAAAAATAATGTATTAGGTGTTACTTATGCCAATTTTGAGAGGGGCCTGGAACCTAACTCCCTCACTTCCCATTGACTTACATTATAAACTGGGTTTCAATTTACAATGGTTTCGATTTACAACCATTCCTTCTGGAACCTAACCCCGGCATAAACTGAGGGCTACCTGTATTGGCAAAAATGCTTCTATTAAGAGTTATCACTGTTTTAGTGTTAATTTTTTCTCTGCATGTACATGTGAAGCATAGCTAGATAATTCCACTGTACCCACATTTAAAAAATGCAGCTGCTCAGATAATCAGTGGGGCTTGTATCATGTTAGCAATTAACAAATTGAGTCATTAACAGATGGTACAAGCACCTTAGGCTCTCCAAGCCAGTGTTGTGTTTAAAATGCTGGTGCACGGTACATACTTAAATTTACTTTTGAAACAGCTATAGCTTTTATTAAAAGCATTTTTGCTAATGCATGTATATTACAAAATTGCTTCTGTTCAATACCGAAATACACTCATGTAGTTCCCAATTTTTGCTGGAATATCCATTTAAACACACGTTTATATACAAGCAATAATGCAATAATATAATGCTCTAACGTATTAGAGCATTTTCTTTTTGCACTTTTATGACTCTTTCATTAATGTGTAACAAACAATAATTATTAAACTGATTTTTCATTTTGAATTTTATTTAAATCAAAGCAAACCCAGATATTAAAATAAAATGTTTCCATTACCAACTATAAAGTTTTCAAAACACTAATTATTAGGTGCAGTTAAACCCTGAATTACTATATTGCACTAATGGAATGCAATTTTTTTTTATTGAAGTTTCCATACAAAATACTAGAAAGAAAGGGCCGAGTAGATATTTATAGTTTCAGGAAACAATAATGAGCATACAGTATTATCCAAAACCCTGTGTAGAAATGTAATCATGTTAAGCCAATTAACTAATCACAGTTAAAAAACATTATCTGCAAAATATACACGCTAGCTTCAAAAACATTAGTAAACTATAGAAATAACTCTGAAATGATGATTGTTTTATCGAGCTAACTACACACCAGCAGGTTAGAGATTAATCAATAGAGGGTTTATATATATATATATATATATATATATATATATATATTTATATATATATATATATATATCATAATTTATGTAAGAACTTATCTTATAAATTAATTTCTTTCATAGTGGCAAGAGTCCATGAGCTAATGACGTATGGGATATACATTCCTACCAGGAGGGGGCAAAGTTTCCCAAACCTGAAAATGCCTATAAATACACCTCCTACCTCCCTCACACCTTAGTTTAACGTGTAGCCAAGAAGTGAGGTGTAAAAGAAGGAGTAAAAAGCATACAAAAAGAGGAACTGGAAAAAATAAAGTGCTTTATACAAAAAATAGGGTGGATCTCATGGACTCTTGCCACTATGAAAGAAATTAATTCATCAGGTAAGTTCTTACATAAATTAGGTTTCTTTTATGTAAGTGGTAAGAGTCCATGAGCTAGTGACATATGGAATATAATACCCAAGATGTGGAAAACCACGAGTCACTAGAGGGAGGGATACAATAACAACAGCTAAATCTGCTGAGAAATTAAATCCAAAATAATTAATTTTTCTTTAAAAATGTAAAAAAAAATCAAATCAAAGGCATTAGAATCAGACTGAGACAACTGCCTGAAGAACATTTCTACCAAAGGCTGCTTCCGAGGAAGCAAACACATCAAAATGGTAAAATTTAGTAAAAGTATGCAAAGAAGACCAAGTTGCTGCTTTGCAAATTTGATCAACTGAAGCTTCATTTTTAAAAGACCAAAAAGTGTCAACTGATCCAGTAGAATGAGCTGTAATTCTCTGAGGCGTAGACTGCCCCGCCTCCAAATAAGCTTTATAAATCAAAGGTTTCAACCAAGATGCCAAAGAAATAGCAGAGGCTTTCTGACGTTTCCTGGAACCAGAAAAAAATAACAAATAGACTATAAGTCTTTCTGAAATCTTTAGTAGCCTCAACATAATATTTCAAAGCTCTTACCACATCCAAAGAATATAAAGACATTTCAAGAGTATTCTTAGGATTAGGACACAAGGAAGGAACAACAATTTCCCTATTGATGTTGTTAGAATTCACAACTTTAGGCAAACATTTAAATGAAGTCCGCAAAATAGCTTTATCGTGATGGAAAATCAGATAAGGAGACTCACAAGAGAGAGCAGACAATTCTGAAACTCTTCTAGCAGAAGAGATAGCCAAAAGAAATAAAACTTTCCAAGAAAGTAGTTTAATATCCAAAGAATGCATAGGCTCAAAAGGAGAAGCCTGCAAAATCTTCAAAACTAAATTGAGACTCCAAGGAGGAGAAGTAGATTTAATAACAGGTTTGATACAAATAAAAGCCTGAACAAAACAGTGAATATCAGGATGTTTAGCAATCTTTCTATGAAATAAGACAGAAAGAGCAGAAATTTGTCCTTTCAAAGTATTTGCAGACAAACCCTTATTTAAACCATCCTGAAGAAACTGTTAAATCCTAGGAATTCTGAAAGAATGCCAAGAATAATTATGAGTGGAACACCATAAAATATAGGTTTTCCAAACCCGATGATAAATTTTCCTTGAAACAGACTTACAAGCCTGTATCATAGTGCTAATCACCGAGTCAGAGAAACCTTTATAACTAAGTACTAAGCGTTCAATTTCCATGCCTTCAAATTTAGAGATTTGAGATCCTGATGGAAAAACGGCCCTTGAGACAGAAGGTCTGGCCTTAATGGAAGTGGCCAAGGCTGGCAACTGGACATCCGGACAAGATCCACATACAAAAACCTGTGAGGCCATCTGGTGCTATCAGAAACACATGAGATTGTTCCATTATGATCTTGGAGATCACCCTTAGAAGAAGAACCAGAGGCGGAAAAATATAAGCAGATTGGTAAAACCAAGGAACTGCTAAGGCATCCACAATCTCTGCCTGAGGATTCCTGGACCTGGAAAGGTATCTGGGAAGCTTCTTGTTTAGACGAGAGGCCATCAGATCTATTTCTGGAAGACTCCACATCTGTACAAGATGAAAAAACACATCTGGATGGAGACACCACTCCCCCGGATGTAAAATCTGACGGCTGAGATAATCCGCTTCCCAATTGTCTACACCTGCGATATGAATCGAAGAAATTAGACAAGAGTTGGATTCTGTCCAAAAAAGTAACAGAGATACTTCTTTCATTGCTGAAGGACTGTGAGTCCCTCCTTGATGATTGGCATATGCTACTGTTGTGATATTGTCTGTTTGAAAATGAATGTAAAGTTCTCTCTTCAATAGAGTCCACTCCTGAAGAGCTCTGAAAATAGCATGGAGTTCTACAATATTGATTGGTAACCTCGCCTCTTAAGGTTTCCAAACCCTTTGTGCTGTCAGAGGCCCCCAGACAGCTCCCCAACCTGTAAGATTTGCATCTGTTGTGGTCACAGTCCAGGAAGGATGAACAAATGAGGCTCCTTGAACAATAAGGTGATGGTCTACACACCAAGTCAGAGAGAGTTATGTGTTGGGATTTAAGTATATCAGTTGTGATAACTGAATATAATCCCTGCACCATTGGTGCAACATGCAAAGCTGTAGAGGTCTCATATGAAAATTAGCAAAGGGGATTGTGTCCGATGTTGCAGTCATGAGACATAAAACTTCCATGCACATAGCCACTGAAGGGAATGATAGAGACTAAAGGTTTAGACAAGCTAAAACTAACTTAATTCGTCTCTTGTCTGTCAGAGTAAGAGTCATGAACACTGAATCTATTGAGAAACCTAAAAAGGTGACCCTTGTCTGAGGAATCAAGAAACTCCTTTGTAAATTGATCCTCCAACTATGTTCATGAAGAAACCACACTAGTTGTTTTGTGTGAGATTCTGCTAAATGAAAAGATTGAGCTAGTACCAAGATATCTTCCAAATAAGGAAACACCGCAATACCCTGTTCTCTGATTACAGATAGAAGGGCATCGAGAACCTTTGAAAAGATTCTCAGAGCTGTTGCTAGGCCAAATGGAAGAGAGACAAATTGGTAATGCTTGTCTAGAAAAGAGAATCTCAGAAAACGGTAGTGGTCTGGATAAATCGGAATGTGAAGATAAGCGCTTTGTAAGTATATTGTGGACATGAAATGACCTTGTTGAACAAAAGGCAGAATAGTCCTTATAGTCACCATCTTGAAAGTTGTGACTCTTACAAAACAATTTAAACATTTCAGATCCAGAATTGGTCTGAACGAATATTCTTTCTTTGGGACAATAAATAGATTTGAATAAAACCCCAAACCCTGTTCCTGCAGAGGAACTGGAACAATCACCCCTGAAAACTCTAGGTCTGAAACGCATTTCCGAAAAGCCTGAGCCTTCAGAGGGTTTGTTGGAACATGAGAAAGAAAGAATCTTCCCATGGGAGGTCTTATTCTGAAACCTATTCGATACCCTTAAGAAACAATATTCTGAATCCACTGATTTTGAACAGAAACTGACCAAATGTGTTGAAATAATTTCAATCTGCCCCCCACCAGTAGAAGTGATTTAAGGGCCGCACCTTCATGCAGTCTTAGGGGCTTGCTTTGGTTTTTTATAAGGCTTGGATTTATTCCAATTCAGAGATGGTCTCCAATTAGAGCCAGAGACCTTAGGGGAAGGAAAAGTCTTTTGTACTCTATTCTGACAAAAGTAACGAAAACGACCTTTCCCCCGGTGATAGCGGAAATAATAGAATCCAATTGAGAACCAAATAAATTACTACCCTGAAATGATAAACATTGTAATCTAGATTTAGTCACCATATCAGCATGTCAAGATTTAAGCCATAAAGCTCTTCTAGTAAGAATAGCTAAAGACATAGATTTAATATCAATCTTAATGACATAAAATATAGCATCAAAAATGAAATTATTAGCATGTTGAAGTAAAAGAACAATGCTAGATAATTCAGGATCTATTAACTGTTCAGCTAAACTGTCCAACCAAAAAGTTGAAGCAGCAGCAACATCAGCAGCAATAGAAAGTACTATCTTCCATAGGAATAGTAGTACGTTTGGCCAGAGTAGAAATAGCCCCATCAACCTTAGGGACTTTTCCTCAAAACTCTAAATTAGCCACAGGTAAAAGATAAAGCTTTTTAAACCAAGACAAAGGGTTAAAAGAAGTACAAAGTTTAGACCATTCCTTAGTAAACATATGAGAGATAGCATCTGGAATAGGAAAAACTTCAGGAGTAACATCAGGAGTTTGAAAAACAGAATTCAAACGTTTGCTATTTTTGTTATCAGGAGGACTAGATTCCTCAACACCCATAGTAAACAATACTTCCTTTAATAAAGAACAAATATATTCCATCTTAAAAAGAAAAGTTTATTTATCAATTTCAGTCTCTGAAGTGGGATCCTCTGAGCCAGAGAAATCTTCATCAGCAGAAGATACTTCAGTATGCTGTCGATCAATACAAGCTTCATCAGAATTATGAGAGCTTAGGAGAGACCTTTTATGTTTATTTAAAGGCAGAATAGCAGTCATAGCCTTCTCTATTGCTGCAGCAATATAATATTTTATATCTACAGAAATATCATGTACATTAGACTGTGAAGGTTTAACAGTAGAAGTATTTGTACTTAACAAGTGCCACATATTTGAGCTGAAGAAGTAAGTTCAGCTAATTTACAACATGCACACTTACGCCTAGATTTAGAGTTTTGTCGGTAAAGACCCGTGTAGCTAACGCTGCTTTTTTTGCCAGCACACCCTTTAAACAACGCTGGTATTTAGAGTTGTCTGAGTGGCTGCGTTAGGTTCAGAAAAGGGAGCGTTGAGCATAATTTAACGCCACTTCAACCCTCAATACCAGCGTTGCTTACGGTAGCGGTAAGCTGGCAAAACGTGCTTGTGCACGATATCCCCATAGGAAACAATGGGGCAGTTTGGGCTTAAAAAAAACCTAACACCTGCAAAAAAGCAGCGTTCAGCTCCTAATGCAGCCCCATTGTTTCCTATGGGGAAACACTTTCTAAGTCTGCACCTAACACCCTAACATGAACCCCGAGTCTAAACACCCCTAACCTTACACTTATTAACTCCTAATCTGCCGCCCCCGCTATCGCTGACACCTGCATTATACTATTAACCCCTAATCTGCCGCTCCGGACACCACCGCAACCTACATTATAGCTATGAACCCCTAATCTACTGCCCCTAACTCCGCCGACACCTATATTATATTTATTACCACCTAATCTGCCCCCCCAACGTTGCCGCTACCTTACCTACACTTATTAACCCCTAATCTGCCGACCGTACCTCGCCGCCACTATAATAAATGTATTAAACCCTAAGCCGCTGCACTCCCGCTTTGCAAACACTAGAATAAATTGTATTAACCCCTAATCTGCCCTCCCTAACATCGCCGCCACCTACCTACAATTATTAACCCCTAATCTGCCACCCGCAACGTCGCCGCTACTATAATAAAGTTATTAACCCCTAAACCTAAGTCTAACCCTAACACCCCCCCCAACATAAATATAATTTAAATTAAACAAAATAATATTCCTATAATTAAATAAATTAATCCTATTTAAAACTAAATACTTACCTAGAAAATAAACCCTAATATAGCTACAATATAAATAATTAATTACATTGTATCTATTTTAGGATTTATATTTATTTTACAGGCAACTTTGTATTTATTTTAACTAGGTACAATAGCTATTAAATAGTTATTAACTATTTAATAGCTACCTAGTTAAAATAATTACAAAATTACATGTAAAATAAATCCTAACCTAAGTTACAATTAAACCTAACACTACACTATCATTAAATTAATTAAATAAATTACCTACACTTAGCTAAAACTAAAATTACAATTAAATAAACTAATCTATAATACAAAAAACAAACAAACACTAAATTAAATTTTTTTTTAAAAAATTACAAGAATTTTAATCTAATTACACCTATCTCTAAGGCCCCTAATAAAATAAAAAGCCCCCCCAAAATAATAAAATTCCCTACCCTATTCTAAATTACAAAAGTAATCATCTCTTTTACCAGCCCTTAAAAGAGCTTTTTGTGGGGCATTGCCCCAAAGTAATCAGCTCTTTTACCTGTAAAAGAAAATACAATACCCCCCCAACATTACAACCCACATACCCCTATTCTAACCCACCCAACCCCCCCTTAAAAAAACCTATCACTAACCCCCTGAAGATCTCCCTACCTTGAGTCGTCTTCACTCAGCCGAGCCGAAGTCTTCATCCATCCGGGCGATGTGGTCCTCCACCCGGCGAAGTCTTGGTCCAAGCGGCAAAGAAGAGGTCCTCCATCCTGGCGAAGTCTTAATCCAAGCGGCAAAGAAGAGGTCCTCCAATCCGGGCGATGTCTTCTTCCAAGCGGCATCTTCTATCTTCTGTCTCCGGATCCATCTTCATACCGCCGACGCGGAAACATCCTCCTTCCCTGACGGACTAACAACGAATGAAGGTTCCTTTAAGGGACGTCATCCAAGATGGCGTCCCTCGAATTCCGATTGGCTGATAGGATTCTATCAGCCAATCGGAATTATGGTAGGAAAAAATCTGATGGGCTGATTCAATCTGCCAATCAGATTGAAGTTCAATCCGATTGGCTGATCCAATCAGCCAATCAGATTGAGCTTGCATTCTATTGGCTGTTCCGATCAGCCAATAGGAATGCAAGCTCAATCCGATTGGCTGATTGAATCAGCCAATCCGATTTTTGCTACCTTAATTCCGATTGGCTGATAGAATCCTATCAGCCAATCGGAATTCAAAGGGACGCCATCTTGGATGATGTCAATTTAAATGAAACTTCACTCGTCGTTAGTCCGTCGGGGAAGGAGGATGTTCCGCGTCGGCGGGATGAAGATGGATCCGGAAGACAGAAGATAGAAGATGCCGCTTGAAGAAGACATCGCCCGGATGGAGGACCTCTTCTTTGCCGCTTGGATCAAGACTTCGCCCGATGGAGGACCACATCGCCCAGATTGGATGAAGACTTGGCTCGGCTGAGTGAAGACGACTCAAGGTAGGGAGATCTTCAGGGGTTAGTGATAGGTTTTTTAAGGGGGGTTTGGGGTGTGTTAGAATAGGGGTATGTTGGGTGGTGGGTTGTAATGTTGGGGGGTGGGTATTGTATTTTCTTTTACAGGGTAAAAGAGCTGATTACTTTGGGGCAATGCCCACAAAAAGCCCTTTTAAGGGCTGGTAAAAGAGATGATTAGTTTTGTAATTTAGAATAGGGTAGGGAATTTTATTATTTTGGGGGGCTTTTTTTATTTTATTAGGGGGCTTAGATTAGGTGTAATTAGATTCAAATTTTTGTAATATTTTTTTATTTTTTGTAATTTAGTGTTTGTTTTTTTTTGTATTATAGATTAGTTTATTTAATTGTATTTTAGTTTAGCTAATTGTAGGTAATTTATTTAATTAATTTAATGATAGTGTAGTGTTAGGTTTAATTGTAACTTAGGTAGGATTTATTTTACATGTAATTTTGTAATTATTTTAACTAGGTAGCTATTAAATAGTTAATAACTATTTAATAGCTATTGTACCTAGTTAAAATAAATACAAAGTTGCCTGTAAAATAAATATAAATCCTAAAATAGATACAATGTAATTATTATTTATATTGTAGCTATACTGTATTAGGGTTTATTTTCTAGGTATTTAGTTTTAAATATTTAGTTTAATTTAAATTATATTTATGTTAGTTGGGTGTTAGGGTTAGACTTAGGTTTAGGGGTTAATACATTTATTATAGTAGCGGCGACGTTGCGGGCGGGAGATTAGGGGTTAATAATTGAAGGTAGGTGGCGGCGATGTTAGGGAGGGCAGATTTGGTGTTAATAAAATATATTCTAGTGTTTGCGAGGCGGGAGTGCGGCAGTTTAGGGGTTAATACATTTATTATAGTGGCGGCGAGGTCCGGTCGGCAGATTAGGGGTTAATAAGTGTAGTTAGGTAGCGGCGACGTTGGGGGGGCAGATTAGGGGTTAATAAATATAATATAGGTGTTGGCGATGGTTAGGGGCAGCAGATTAGGGGGGGTCATAGTATAATGTAGGTGGCGACGGTGGCCGGTGGTCGCAGATTAGGGGTTAAAAATTGTTATGTATAGTGTTTGCGATGTGGGGGGGCGTCGGTTTAGGGGTACATAGGTAGTTTATGGGTGTTAGTGTACTTTATAGCACAGTAGTTAGGAGCTTTATATTCCTGCGCTTAGCCCATAAAGCTCTTAACTACTGACTTTTTTTTGGCGGTAGGAGTCTTGTCGGTAGAAGGGTCTACTGCTCAGATTCTTCCAAGACCTCCAAATACCAGCGTTAGTGCAAATCCCATAGAAAAGATAGGATACGCAATTGACGTAAGGGGGATCTGCGGTAGCCTGGAGTCACGGTAAGGGAGTGTGAGCGGTAGACCCTTACCTGGCTGACTCTAAATACCAGCGGGCGGTAAAAAGCAGCGTTAGGACCCCTTAAAGCTGCTTTTGACGTCTAACGCCAAACTCTAAATCTAGCCGTTAGTTTTGGTAGAATTGAGTTCAGGCAGCTTAGTTCCTACAGTAACATCAGAGGCAGGATCAGTCTGAGACATATTGCAAAATGTAACAAAAAAGAAAAAATAACATTTAAACAAAATATACCAATTTCCTCAAGTAACAGTTTCAGGAATGGGAAAAAATGCTTATGATACAAAATAAGGTAATAATCAAAATCAAACAACTTAACCCTCTAGGAAACAAATAAGAGCAGAGAGCAAAAGAGGGAGAGACTTAATATAACAAATTTTGCGCCAAGAATGGCGCAAATGCAGAAAAAAAAAACATTTTTGGCGCCAAAGCTTTAACAAGTCAAATGACGCGACTCGCGCAATAACAGGCGTGACTTTGCGCCAAAAAAACTTGAGACAAGAAAGTCACAAAAAAATGACGCGACTCGCATCACAACAGGCGCAATTTCGCACACAAAAAAATTTGCTTCAAAAAATGTCGCAATAAAAAGTAACATTCTGCGTTATCGTGAGCCTAAGCACACGAACATTTTGAAAGAAACGGACTTCAAGTTACAATTAACTGGGAACCCCAGCAAGTCTAAAAAAACTCCCATAAACATAATTTCCATGCTGAAACTGTTGGACTGCAAAAGGGAAATACACAGACCTGACTCATGGCAAATATATTCAATATACATTTAAAACTTTAAAAGATAAAGTGCCAAACATAGCTGAGAGTATCTTAAAAAATGATATATACTTACCAGAAGACACCCATCCACATATAGCAGACTGTCAAACCAGTACTGAAACATATTAGCAGAGGTAATGGTATAGGAGTGTAATGTCAATCTGTAAAGGGAGGCAGCAGATGAATCCCTGTGACCGATTATAGAGAGCCTTAGAATAGATTTCCCATAGGTGAAAACATGGTATCATCAGGCAATACTCCCTTCACATCCCTGAGACAAACACTGTACTTTGAGAGGAACTGGGCTTCAATATGCTTAGAAGCGCTTATCACAGAAGAAAATAAAGCACATCTTGCTTCACCACCTCCATAGGAGGCAAAGTTTGTAAAACGAAGGTACGTCACTAGCTCATGGACTCTTGCCACTTACAAGAAAGAAATATACTGTATATATAAATGAAATGTAATATTTGGATGCAGACTTCTTAGACTTGCAGCAAATTTGAGTAGGTGGTTAAAATTCTAGTTGGGATACCTCAAGCTACATAAATAAATACAAAAAACTCACATTGCCAACAAAAAAAAATCTGCTACTCATTTGAAGTTCAGATTAAATGCTATTGCATTGTCTTGTTATTATGCATTTGTTGATTATGCAAATCTACTGCAGCCCTTACATCATTCTTTTTCAGTTTGTAGATCCCTGTTGCCTGTATTTATTTATCTTGTCAGCTCATGCATAGTTTACGATGGACAGAGATGATGGATTACAAATAAATGATACTAGTAACAGTTTACAATCTTAAATTGATCTGCTAGCTAATATTTAGATGTGCAGGTACATTTTACAAGAGACACAAACTGAAAGAAATAATGAAGATGGAAGTTTACTATGACATTCTGTTTTAGAGATGCAGAAATCCTAAATTTAATTTCTAGGTTAAATATTTTCTATATATATTTATGATTTGTGATATCTTTTTTAACTCTGTTTATTATTATGTCACTAATATTTTCTGTGTTTAGAAATGTTCCGATCACGTTTCCTAGATTTTAAGACTTTTGTGCACCAGTAATGCTTTGGCTAATGGGTGTAGGTGCATTATGTGAAACTGAATCAAGGAATGGCTTCATTAGAAAAGTGGTCATGATTGTTTGAAGGATAATGTGAACAGATTATTTTTTAAGGTAAGGAAGATAATATAAATTAATTAGATGATCTATATAAGAATAAGGTCAAGAAAACAGATTGTGAGGTCAGAGGAAGAAGGACAATTCATTTCCCTCCCTTTCATGTTCAAAAGAGAACAGATGAAGAAAAAAATCAAGACATATATATATATAAATATATATATATATATATAGATAGATAATGAGAAACGACGCACTCTCCGGGTCTTATCAAATATAGTATTTTAATAATACAGCAGCATAAAGTGATGTTTCGGGGTGATTAGCCCCGTCTTCAGACCTAGTAAAAACAAACCTGTAAGTGAAATAAATAGACTTACCCTCCACCAAGTGCCAGTGACAAAACCAGAAATGGCCATGGCGTCCCACCTGCACCACTGCGCAGGTCCGGTGGTTGCCATGGCAACCGGAAGTCGCGTCCCTCTACTACCCTCAGCGTGAATACCGGAACTAGCAAGGCTGCCCATTTGCACTGAAACACAGAGCCAAAGGTTGCTATGGGAACCGGCAGACGCTACCTATTAAAAATCAGTATGGCAGAAAAATAATAACATCAAATGATATAATGTGAAGAGCAAGACTATATCATGCAATACATAAGCCAATAATTTGCATTGAAACATATAACTATAGCACAAAAGCTATTTAACATTATACAAATATATGAATACAACATATTGTGGCTTCCAATGGCTGCAAAAGAAGGCATTAGTTTCAAAATAACAACAAATCCCAATACATCAGGATGACTAGTCTGGGGTACACATGACATCACCATAAACAATAGAATAAAGACCCAATTAGAGGAAACAGTGCCAATCTAGATTTACATGTAACCCTTTTGGAGCCAAGGTATTAAGGGTAAAAATCCACCTGGATTCTTTTTGTAAAAGAAGTTTGGCTCTGTCTTCCCCTCTGTTTAATCTAGGGACGTGATCAATAATAACATACCTAAGATTTGACACTGTATGGCCAGCCAATGCAAAATGCCTAGCCACAAGCTGGTCAGATTCCTTCTTTGCAATAGCAGATCTAATAGCAGTGCGATGATTGGCCATACAGGTTCGTAGGTTGTCAATTGTTTTGCCCACATAGTAAAGGCCAGAAGGTCAATGAATAAGGTATACAACATATTCAGTGGTGCATGTCACCCTGTGTCTGATAGTATATTTTTTGTTAGTATGTGGGTGTACAAAAGATTTGGTAGTACTGAGGCCATTACAGGTAGTACAACCTAAACATTTATAGCAGTCCCACTTAGGGGGATAAAGCCATGTCTGTTTTCTGTAACACTCTATAGGACTTTTACCAGAGTGTCCCGTATGGATCTCGATTTTCTGGACTCTCGCCCCCGCAGGCCACGTTTCCACAAACCTAGGCATCTTACTACAGTGGATTCTTCTGGTAATAGCTCTGAATCTGATGGGACCTCTATGCTGCACACAGATACTGCATCTAGTTCTCAAAGGGTCACTACCCGGTCAAAAAACTTAAGGGGCACAGGCCCACACAGCAGGAGGGGGGGGGGACCAAGAGGAAGACCCCCCAGACAACACAGATTTTGACTGAAGACATTGTCATAAACCTCAGCTCCTATTGTCTGACCCCTATAGAATCTGCAATACTAAATAAGGGACTTTCATTCATTCCAACTGAATATAATGATCCTTTCACCTCATATTTGGACAGGCAGAAATTTGAAAGAACTCTGAGACTTCGTGAACATTTTGGAAATAGCAACTCTGCAGCTCCAAGATTTAGAGCTAAAGGAAAATATGATCCAACTAGTATGAATCCAAGTATCAAGACTTACAGTCGGCTTTTGGCTGAACAGGCAGAGAACACTTTCCTTGAGCACAGTGGCCAGCACAGAAATAACCTTTCACGGGAGGAGAGAAAAGCGTTTAAAAGTCTGCAGGGTAATAAGGAGATTATTTTCTGGGAAGCAGATAAAGGAGGTGCTGAGGTGGTCTTAGACTACCAATACTACCAGGAAGAAGCTTTATCTCAGCTAAATGATCTTACTACGTACAAACAGCTAGCTGGGGGACCCCGTGGTGGTCATTCAAGAGGCAAGTGGACACATCCCTGCAAAATGCACTTTCTGAAAATCTTATTGATGCCCAACTTTGGGGGTTCTTACGGTACAATTTCAACGCACTCCAGTGTTTTATACACTGTCAAAAGTGCATAAACATGCTACTTTACCGCCTGGGAGACCCATAGTCTCGGCTATTGGCTCCTTGCTACAACCTGTAGCTACCTACTTGGATTCATTGTTGCAACCATTGGTTCGCAACATGCCATCATTCTTGTTGGATTCTATGGCCTTGATACGAGAACTGAAGCTCCTGAAGATACTAAAGGGGACTGAGATTACTGGTCACCCTTAGATGTTGTAAGTCTATACACTGTAATACCACACAACCAAGGACTGAAGTCTATTCACAATCATTTATGTAGGTATCCATACGTAGGACCAAATATTGAATGGATCTTGGAATTATTACACTACTGCCTAACGATGAATTATTTTCGTTTTGAAAATTCATTTTACCTACAACTTTTAGGAACTGCGATGGGGTCAAGTGTGGCCCCTTTGTATGCTAACCTTTATATGGGAGAATTTGAACAACATCAGACCAACTTATTCAACCATCCAAATATAAAAAAAAATTGTCGCTATATAGATGACTTATTTATGATATGGGATGGAACAGTCCAGGACTTACAGCTGTGGTTTGAACATCTAAATGAGATCCGTCCTACTCTACAATTTAAAATGCAATATAGCGAACAGTCTGTGGACTTTCTGGACTTACGTATTTATAAAGAAGAACAATAACTATTCACTACCTTATTCCGCAAAGAAACTGACAGTAATTCTCTTTTACAGGCCACAAGCTGTCATCCTTCGGCTCTAAAGAATGCACTTCCCATCTCCCATTTTAAATGCGTAGTACAGAATAGTAATCCTGTCCAAACCAAAGAACAACTTTTGGAAATGAAGACCAGGTTCCTACAACATGGATATGGAGAACAACATCTAAATAATCACCTGCGGAAGTTTTGGGATTTATCACAAGATGAAGCCCTAATGGCTAATACCAATAAGGCAAATGTAGATAGGATGACATATTTAACTACCTATACGGTGGATAAGCAAGGCCTTCCAGTGGTAATGAAGAAGGATTGGAATATAGTTCATCCTGATTCCAGTCTCCCTTTTACTAATATGGGACCTCCTAGAGTGAGTTTCAGAAAATCGAGATCCATACGGGACACTCTGGTAAAAGTGGATCCTATAGAGTGTTACAGAACACAGACATTGCTTAATCCCCCTAAGTGGGGCTGCTATAAATGTTTAGGTTGTACTACCTGTAATGGCCTCAGAACTACCAAATCTTTTGTACACCCACATACTAAAAAAAAATATAGTATCAGACACAGGGTGATCTGCACCACTGAATATGTTGTATACCTTATTCATTGTCCTTGTGGCCTTTATTATGTGGGCAAAACAATTGACAACCTTCGAACCCGTATGGCCAATCATCGCACTGCCATTAGATCTGCTATTGCAAAGAAGGAATCTGACCAGCCTGTGGCTATGCATTTTGCATTGGCTGGCCATACGGTGTCAAATCTTAGGTATGTCAAAAGGTATCCCTAGATTAAACAGAGGGGGAGACAGAGTCAAACTTTTTTTACAAAAATAATTCAGGTGGATTTTTACCCTTAATACCTTGGCTCCAAAAGGGTTAAATGTAAATCTAGATTGGCACTGTTTCCTCTAATTGGGTCTTTATTCTATTCTATATGGTGATGTCATGTGTACCCCAGACTAGTCTTCCTGATGTATTGGGATTTGTTGTTATTCTGAAACTAATGCCTTCTTTTGCAGCCATTGGAAGCCCCAATATGTTGTATTCATATATTTGTATAATGCTAAATAGCTTTTGTGCTATAGTTATATGTTTCAATGCAAATTATTGGCTTATGTATATATATATATATATGATATAGCCTTGCTCTTAACATTATATCATTTGATGTTATTATTTTTTCTGCCGTACTGATTTTTAATAGGTAGCGTCTGCCGGTTCCCATAGCAACCTTTGGCTCTGTGTTTCAGTGCAAATGGGCCGGCCTTGCTAGTTCCGGTATTCATGCCTGAGGGTAGTAGAGGGACGCAACTTCCGGTTTGCCATGGCAACCAAAGGACCAGCACAGTGGTGTAGGTAGGATGCCATGGCCATTTCCGGTTTTGTCGCTGGCACTTGCTGGAGGGAGTCTATTTTATTTCACTTACAGGTTTGTTTTTACTAGGTCTGAAGGCGGGGGCTAATCACCCCGAAACCTCACTTTATGCTGCTTTATTATTAAAATACTATATTTGATAAGACCCGGAGAGTGCGTCCTTTTCCATTATCTATATATTGCTTTTGATGCACCCCGGGCATATTTACAGACAAAAAGTGTGTGCAGAGCTCTGGGACTTTTACATATATATATATATATATATTTATACTGTATAAACAAGAGATATGTGTCAGCGCTAAAATATATACCAGATGACTAAATATTAAATACACTTTGAAGAAAGAATACCAAATAACCTATTTGTGGTTATCAGAGCCTAAACTAGCTTTTAGGCCCCTAGAATGCTGCTATCCTAGAAACCAGACTGAACCTTTAAAGTCACTGGAATAAAGGAGTCTATATAAAGTTAAAGGGACAGTATACTATAAATTGTTTTTACTTTAATATATTGCCAATTACTTTTTTTACCAGCTGCAGAGTCTAAAATGTATGGGAATTAGCTTTTAAAGGTTTATTTGTGTATATGATTTAGCTGGTTTTGAAGCCACAACCTAATAAAATGGGTTGAGCTTGTAGCTATAATCAGATCCATTACTTTAATACCATTGTGTACATATACAGGCTTCTTTATCTTATATCTGTCCGTAAACCATTCACCAATACTTGGAGAGAACAATGGAAAATTTAGTACAATCCAGCAGGTAAAGTGGATCATTGGGAACTAATTTAAGGGGAGAAATATTTTTAGTAAACTGTCCCTTTAATGTGCAAAAAGGTGGTTTTAGACCGCGCTCTCAAGGGGGGAGATGGTATTGCCAAAAGCCAGAGGATTATAGCAAGATGTTAGAAAAAAATACAAAACATCATATTGTAATACTGTGAATATATTGATGTAAAGATGTGAGTTATATTGCGCTCACCTGATTCAACCTCATTAATATGAGGTATGCAATAAGCACGGATAGGATGTAAAATCCCCACTGTGGTAGAGTAGCATCTACTGTTATACAAATATGAATGAGTAGAGTAAAGTTAAAAAAAACACTTTATTTTCACTGGTTAAAAGTAATTGTGACATCACATCCTGTTTCACGGTCTTGGAATTTAGAGACCTATACCGGCAGCTGTTTTCTTCATTCCTCCACTACGGGAAATTTCAAGTTTCCACCACAACAAGAGACACTGAAGCACAGGACTCTATATCGGAGCTGTTCTCTTCATTTCTCCACAACGAAACATTTGGAGTTTCTACTTGCTACAAGACACTGAAGCACAGGACTCTGCATAGCAGATGAGTATACATATCGATCAGTATACAGCTAAGATTATTGTTTTCTCTCTTTTTGCACCAATTAAATATTTATTGACTATTTTGGAAGCTGACATTGCTTTTTCTGAATATTATTATTATTATTCTCTGAATGGAATTTTAAAAAACAATTACTTTTAACCAGTGAAAATAAAGTGTTTTTTTTAACTTTACTCTACTCATTCATATTTTTATAACAGTAGATGCTACTCTACCACAGTGGGGATTATACATCCTATCCATGCTTATTGCATACCTCATATTGATGAGGTTGAATCAGGTGAGCGCAATATAACTCACATCTTTACATCAAAATATTGACAGTATTACAATATGATGTTGTTTTGTCTTTTTTTTTAACATCTTGCTATAATCCTCTGGCTTTTGGCAATACCATCTCCCCCCTGAGAGCGCTGTCTAAACCACCTTTTTGCATATATATATATATATATATATATATATATATATATATATATATATATATACTGTGAAGTCAGAATCAGACTGATATGCTTCAGGAAAGTTCTTCTCTGTGAAAGGCACATGTTGAGCAAAAAGAGGCTGCTTCTTGGGTGGTAACTAGCCATAGAACAAGCTATTATGCTATTGTTCGTTCTCAGGTTGAGCGCTTCTCTCTTTTTATTTATGCAAATTATGACACGTGGGGAAGTCTCCCTAAGTGTGATGCGGAAATCCAGACGTGGACCTGTTGCTCAGTGTGCCTAGAGGGATGTGGCTGCACCTCACTGACGAGGCCCACAATAGGCTGAAATGTACGTCTGGGGTTTTGCTGTTTCTCTCGTTCAGAGAGGGATTGCCTGGTATTTCAGAGCTGTACTGTACTGTGAAGTCAGGATCAGAGTGATATGCTTCAGGAAAGTTCTTCTCTGTGAAAGGCACATGTTGAGCAAAAAGAGGCTGCTTCTTGGGTGGTAACTAGCCATAGAACAAGCTATTATGCTATTGTTCGCCCTCAGGTTGAGCGCTTCTCTCTTTTTATTTATGCAAATTATGACACTTGGGGAAGTCTCCCTAAGTGTGATGTGGGAATCCAGACGTGGACCTGTTGGTCAGTGTACCTATAGGGATATGGCTGCACCTCACTGACGAGGCCCACAATAGGCCGAAACGTACGTCTGGGGTTTAGCTGTTTCTCTCGTTCAGAGAGGGATTGCCTGGTATTTCGGGGCTGGACTGTACTGTGAAGTCAGGATCAGACTGATATGCTTCAGGAAAGTTCTTCTCTGTGAAAGGTACATGTTGAGCAAAAAGAGGCTGCTTCTTGAGTGGTAACTAGCCATAGAACAAGCTATTATGCTACTGTTCGTTCTCAGTTTGAGCGCTTATCTCTTTTTATTTATATATATATATATATATATATATATATATATATATATATAATGTATCAATTAGCCTGTAGCCTAGCACTCCAACCTAGGTGGTGTGTAGTAGACCTGGGTGCAATCCTCAGAAAATAAATATGTAAATCCGTATATAGAAGGGAACTCTCAGGATTTATAAATTCAAAAATGAAATTTTTTTTCTTTATTCGTTACATCAACAAAGAATGGTCGACGTTTCGGCCCTCATTCAGGCCTTCATCAGGACATATTAAATCTGGAAAACAAACAAATAAATCAAAACTAATATGATGAACACCTTAAGCAAGGACAAACAACAAAACCACCCATCACCAACCTATACATTAATAATTTAAAAACAATATCAATAGAATTCTTCATGCTACCAAGAAGGCTAGAACATAAATGCCAGCAAATATAATCATATATGCAGCAGCAGTCACAGTATCAAATACATGCCTATCATAGCAGACACTAAGCCAACAATTGCATCAGGAACCAAAACTCAATAAATAAATTCTAAACAGATAGATATATCAGAGGACACAGATACCAAACAGGAACCTCTCAGCATATACTCAAATACATATCTGGAACATGGCAATCCAGAAATAGATATTCCAACTAAAAATCAAAAACATTTAACTCCATAGAATCAAACAGCTGTGTAGATAAAGCGGAGAGAAATAAATTATATACATGTAACCAGCTAATAATCATTGCTGTCCGTCCAATAGCCATAAGATGTTGCCGCTGATCTGTATAAAAGGAGTAGAGCCAAATGAATAGTGCTCAACCAGCAACAGTTATTGTATACATGTAACCATCTAGTAATCAATACTGTCTATCCAAAGAGCATAAGCTGTCACCGCTGTTCTATATAAAAGCAGTAGAGACAAATGCGTGGTGTTTAGCTAGCACCAATTACACTACCCCGTCAAATTCAAATCAGCCACATTGATTGCGACTTCATAACAATTGCGACTTCATATAAATACAATAAACGTTGCCAGACACTGCATACCGTGCTTACACCGTATAAAGACCACCATCAGAAAATAAAGACAATGCAAAAATAAAACAAAATCACATTGTGTGCTGCCTCCACGAAACTATCTAAATGTCACACTGAACTGAAAAAAACTTGTGACTAACAGACCTAAGAGTAGCATTACGTCTAACAGAAAAGCAAAATCACATTTCACTGTCCAGAGAGAGCCACAGAGCAAAAGTCACCTGCACCCGGATGTCTGGCAATGCCATATTTTTAAAATTTATTATAACAAAAACACGGGCTGTGAATAATCACCTTAAAACCCCAGTCTCCGCAATGAAACTAATATCGGAAAATAGAACGAGGCGAACCACTCGCTCCACAGTACCACATAACAGTTTCAAAGAAACATCCCGGTATAATCAGTCTAATCACTACAGACAACAATGAAGGCTACTTTGCACATCCGTTAGATACAATTTCCCACTGCATGATCTCACTATAATACCTGTATGATCTCAAGACTATAATTTCACGCCATCGCAAAATAACGATCCACCTATAATTCTGAAACAAACACTAACAGAAACACTGGCTTCAATACGTTAATCGCAAGAGACACAGAAAGTGCGACGTACCTGCAAACAGCTGTGCAGCGGAACTCCCAAACAGAAAAAAGGCGTGTATACAATCAAAGACCTGTGCGTGCTTAAATACCGGAACCTACGTGGCCGCTCATACAACCATTGGGCAATCCACGAGTGCAGACACCTGCAGCTAATCACTCTGTGACAGCGAGACGTGAAGGTTAAATCACCTCGAAATATCAAGCTCACTAAGCCGATAACCATACTAGCCTTCAGTCCCAGTACTTCTCTTAAAGAGAAATAAACACGACCATGTAATAAACAAATACAACCACTAAGTGACAAGTGCCAGCCCTATCAGAGCACAAAGTACATTTCAGCCAACAGGTATTTATTAAATAACAAATTCCTTATATAAAGAAAAAAACATGAAAGAAAACAATCAGGAAAAAATATTAACCCATTGTAACAAAGTATAGCATAAAGCAATTCTGTCTTCCTAAAGTAAAGAAAAAAAATTGATAGTTAAATTCTTCCTAAATTTGTAACTTCTATACAGTAGGTTAGTAACATTATTAACTCAGTAGTCAATTCTATAGTCTTAAGCTTAAGCTTTTATTATTGTACAATTGTGCTGCTATTTCCTATTTACCTAAAAATAATGATGAAAAACAAAAACAAAACACAACAAAACAGAAAAAAAAAAGGGTGGGGGAAAAGAAAGGGAAATCCTATACCTCCAACTCCACATCACATTCTTTTTCTGAATACGGGTGCATTGTTAATACCAAGCAGGAGGGAATATATTATTCAGAACCAGGGTTCCAAAGTAATCTGTTTTATGGAAACATTTAGTTAATGAGTACTGTAGGTTGCTAGGTTGGTCTAGAATTAGAGTGAGCCATTTATTGAAAAATCTTTGGATCTGATTGTGTAATAATGAGTTAGTGTTTAGTTGTTCGAACATAATTTGTGAATAGACTGCTTGTTTAAATAATGTCTTCTTTTGCCAATACCGAAGGATTAGGTTACGACCTATCAGAATTAATGTGTCAATAGTTTTGAAAGATTTAGTAGTAGCCTCGTTGGTTAAAAAAAGAACTTGATATATATCTAATGTAAAATTTTCATGCAAAACCTTAGAAGACCAATAAATTATTTTAAGCCAGAACTGTTTAATTTTAGGACAAAACCAAAAGCAGTGTAGAAGGTCAGCATCGGATTTCTTACATTTAAAACAATCACCTGATTTATTACCTGTCCACTTAGCTAATATTTTCGGTGTAATATATGAGTTGTTAATTAATTTAATATGTGCTTCTTTCCAAGAAGTGGGAATTTTGGCCTCTCTTACCCGTTTATTACTGGATTTGATTTTTTCTAACGTTATTTTTTTAAAGTAGGGCCTCCACATACCAACTAGAGTTTCTAGACCCAGTTGTCCTTGTTTCAACATTAAAATATTATAGATTAGAGAGATAGTATGGATACCATTTTTATGTAAAGTAATATAATCTCTATGCTCGCCAAATTTTTTATAGCCTTGTCTGTATTTTTGTAATCCGTTTATATAATGTCTAAGTTGTAAATACGCATAACAATTTTGGTTTGATAAATGATATTATTGGAGAATAGATTCAAATGTTCTTACTTTACAGTCATTATCAAGAACTTGCAATATATAGATTAACCCTTTCTCTTCCCATTTTATGAAAATTTCAGATGTCAAACCAGGAGAAAATAGCTTATTACCTCTAATGGGGAGATATGAGGATATTCGATAGTCTATAGATGCTGAAACCACGTTACGAATTACCAATAGTCTTTGGATATGTGGTGGTAATTGTGTAACTGGGCAATGGATAATAGCTTTGAGTGAAAGAGGAGCAACCAATTGTTTTTCAATTAAAAAAATTGTGAAGTAGTTAGTATTTGTAATCCAGTCAAAGGTGAAGCATGCCAATATAGAAATATTATACCATTTTATATCAGGGAGGGCAAATCCTCCAAATTCTGGTAGTTGATACAATTTGGCTTGAGATAGGTAGTGCCTTTTCTTACTCCACAAAAAAGATGAACCGTTTTTATTAAAAAGCCTTAAATCTTTATTGGAAACAAAAAGAGGAAGATTTTAGAGAAGGTATATTAGTTGTGGGAGGAGAATGGATTTAATTAGCATAATTCTGGCTGAGAGAGAGATAGGGAATAAGGTCCATCTACACAGTTTCTCAGATACATTTGAGAAAAAGATAGAGTAGTTATTATTGTACCAGAATTTAGGATTTCTGTGTAGATTAATTCCTAGATATTTTATATTCTCTGTAACTTGAAAAGGGTGTTTTTTGCAGCTATCTTTATTTTGATGTATCCATAGGATTTCGGATTTACTCAAATTTAATTTGTATCCTGAAAAAGAACTGAATTGTTTGAATATATTTAAGACAATAGGTATACTTATTTTAGTGTTTTGTAGGAATAATAATAAGTCATCCTCATAGAGCGATAGAACCAATTTGTTGGTCTCCTAGTTCTATACCTTGTATGGTGTCTCTTAAATAAAATTGCGAGAGGCCTCTATAGCGATATTAAATAAAAGGGGGGGATAGGGGGCATCCCTGTCTCGTCCCTTTATGTATATGGAACCTAGAGGTTGGGATGTCATTGACTAGAATGTAAGAAAAGGGTGAATTATAAATAGACCTGATCAATGAAAGGAAGTTCCCACTAAAACCAAATCTGTCAAGAGCAGTATATAAGTGATCCCAAGTTACTGAATCAAAAGCTTTCTCGGCGTCGGCTGTTAACAACGCATAGTCTTGTTTTATACCAGGCTTGCTTTCTTGCGTTTTAATCCAGAAATATTCTAATATAGTGATGACACGGCGTATATTTCTAATGGAGGATCTCCCAGGCATAAAGCCAGATTGGTCCTCATGTATTATTTGTTCTATGCCTGATTTAAGCCTTTTTGCCATTATAGAAGTAAGTAATTTGTAATCTACATTCAGAAGTGATATGGGTCTGTAAGAAGCTGGCTCAAGGGGATCTTTACCTTTCTAAAGTATTAATGTAACAGCTGATGCCGAGAAATATCCAGACATAGGCTTCCCTGCTATAAAATATTTATTAAACAGCTTGACCAAGATAGATAACAGTTTGTTTCGTAGGATCTTATAAAACTCTGATGGAAGCTGGTCAGGGCCAGGAGCTTTATTGGTCTTAGCAAGATATATTGCCTCTGCCACTTCTTCCACAGTAATGGGGATATTTAGAGCTTCTAGGAAAGCTGGGGAGATTTTAGGGGTTTTAACTCTATTCCAAAAACTATTTTTATTTTCAGAGTTAATCTCATTCGCCGCATAAATGTTTTGGAAATACTTATAAAAAGTTTCTTTAATCTCTAATGAGTCCGTATATCTTTATTGGCCATCCCTGATAGCTTCAATTGTATTGTTTTTTTCCTAGCCTTATTTAATCTAGCCAAAAATTTGGCTGATCTGCCAAATTGTCCACTATACTTTGCATTAATTCTAATGTCTTCCCGCAGCGTTTTTTCTTTAAAAAAAAGATCACGTTCCTGTTTGGCCTTCTGGTATTTATTCCAGAGAGTTCTGGAAGTGTTGTTAATATAATTTTTATAGGAATTACTAAGTTGATTAGCCAATTGTATTTCACGGGCATTGGATTTTTTTTATCATATATGCCTTGATTTCACCTTTGAGATACGCTTTGGGGCCTAGTTATCAAGCCGTCAACCTCAAATACGCTGGAATTCCACAGCGTATTTGTGGCGAGGCTGATTCGCCTTAGTTATCAAAGGCTCCAGACCGGCAAAAGTAGAATTTTGTGACGTAAGCTTCGATCCGCCGGACTCAGTCCGACACAGATCGATTCTTACGTCACTCCAGATGTTCCGCACACAAGTGCGGCACAATCTCACTACTTTTGCTAGTTATCAAAAAACTAGCAGGTACGCTCGGCACTTTTACGGCCCAGCGTACCTGGTTTTCAAACCGCCACCCCTGGAGGCGGCGGATCCCATAGGAATCAATGGGAGTCTGACCATAGCGAAAGTACAAGTTCGCTGCTGCCAGACATCCCATTGATTCCTATGGGAGCTGTCTACACCTAACACCCTAACACGTACCCCGAGTCTAAACACCACTAATCTGTCCCCCCTACACCGCCGCAACTAAATAAATGTATTACCCCCTAAACCCGCCGCTCCCAGAGCCCACCGCAAGCTACTCTATACATATTAACCCCTAAACCGCCGCTCCCGGAGCCCACCGCAACTATAATAAATGTATTAACCCCTAAACCGCCGCTCCCTGAACCCGCCGCAACCTATATTAAATGTATTAACCCCTATCCTGCCCCCCACTACACCGCCGCTACTGTAATAAAATTATTAACCCCTAAACCTAAGTCTAACACTAACCCAAACACCTCCCTAACTTAAATATTAATTAAATAAATCTAAATCATATTTATATTATTAACTAAATTAATCCTATTTAAAACTAAATACTTACCTTTAAAATAAACCCTAATATAGCTACAATATAACTAATAATTATATTCTAGCTATTTTAGGATTTTTTTTTATTTTACAGGCAACTTTCAATTTATTTTAACTAGGTACAATAGCTATTAAATAGTTATTAACTATTTAATAGCTACCTAGCTAAAATAAAGAGAAATTTACCTGTAAAATAAATCCTAACCTAAGTTACAATTACACCTAACACTACACTATACTTTAATAAATTATTCCTATTTAAAACTAAATACTTACCTGTAAAATAAACCCTAAGATAGCTACAATGTAATTAATAATTACATTGTAGCTATTTTAGGATTTATATTTATTTTAAAGGTAACTTTGTATTTATTTTAGCAAGTTATAATAGTTATTAAATAGTTATTAACTATTTAATAACTACCTAGCTAAAAGAAATACAAAATTACCTGTAAAATAAATCCTAACCTAAGTTACAATTAAACCTAATACTACACTATCATTAAATTAATTAAATAAACTACCTACAAATAACTACAATTAAATACAATTACATAAACTAACTAAAGTACAAAAAATAAAAAAAAATAAGTTACAAAAAATAAAAAAATAAGTTACAAACATTTTAAAAATATTACAACAATTTTAAGCTACTTACACCTAATCTAAGCCCCCTAATAAAATAACAAACCCCCCCAAAATAAAAAAAATGCCCTACCCTATTCTAAATTAAATAAAGTTCAAAGCTCTTTTACCTTACCAGCCCTTAAAAGGGCCATTTGTGGGGGCATGCCCCAAAAAGTTCAGCTCTTTTGCCTGTAAAAGAAAAATACAAACCCCCCCCCAACATTAAAACCCACCACCCACATACCCCTAATCTAACCCAAACCCCCCTTACAAAAACCTAACACTAATCCCCTGAAGATCATCCTACCTTGAGTCGTCTTCACTCAGCCGAGCAGCGATGGAACCGAAGTGGACATCCGGAGCGGAAGAAGTTAATCCTCCAAGCGGAGCTGAAGAAATCTTCCATCCGATGAAGTCATCATCCAGGCGGCGCTGAAGAAGTCTTCGATCTGGGCGATGTCATCTTCCAAGAGGCGCTGAAGAGGTCTTCTATCCTTGCAATGTCATCTTCCAAGCCGGGTCTTGAATCTTCATCCCGCCGACGCGGAACATCCTCCATTCCCGACGAACTACCGACGAATGAAGGCTCCTTTAAGGGACGTCATCCAAGATGGCGTCCCTTCAATTCCGATTGGCTGATCAGCCAATCAGATTTTTCCTACCTTAATTCCGATTGGCTGATAGAATCCTATCAGCCAATCGGAATTGAAGGGACGCCATCTTGGATGACGTCCCTTAAAGGAGCCTTCATTCGTCGGTAGTTCGTCGGGAATGGAGGATGTTCCGCGTCGGCGGGATGAAGATTCAAGACCCGGCTTGGAAGATGACATCGCAAGGATAGAAGACCTCTTCAGCGCCTCTTGGAAGATGACATCGCCCAGATCGAAGACTTCTTCAGCGCCGCCTGGATGATGACTTCATCGGATGGAAGATTTCTTCAGCGCCGCTTGGAGGATTAACTTCTTCCGCTCCGGATGTCCACTTCGGTTCCATCGCTGCTCGGCTGAGTGAAGACGACTCAAGGTAGGATGATCTTCAGGGGATTAGTGTTAGGTTTTTGTAAGGGGGGTTTGAGTTAGATTAGGGGTATGTGGGTGGTGGGTTTTAATGTTGGGGGGGGTTGTATTTTTCTTTTACAGGCAAAAGAGCTGAACTTTTTGGGGCATGCCCCCACAAATGGCCCTTTTAAGGGCTGGTAAGGTAAAAGAGCTTTGAACTTTATTTAATTTAGAATAGGGTAGGGCATTTTTTTTATTTTGGGGGGTTTGTTATTTTATTAGGGGGCTTAGATTAGGTGTAAGTAGCTTAAAATTGTTGTAATATTTTTAACATGTTTGTAACTTATTTTTTTATTTTTTTTGTAACTTAGCTTTTTTTATTTTTTGTACTTTAGTTAGTTTATGTAATTGTATTTAATTGTAGTTATTTGTAGGTAGTTTATTTAATTAATTTAATGATAGTGTAGTATTAGGTTTAATTGTAACTTAGGTTAGGATTTATTTTACAGGTAATTTTGTATTTCTTTTAGCTAGGTAGTTATTAAATAGTTAATAACTATTTAATAAC